>NC_059534.1:2464242-2767272 GCF_905147795.1 Pieris rapae | reverse complement strand
TTGCCTACTGAAGTATTTCCGAACAAATGCTACATAGGGTAAATTCATAAAAGGCCAGAAATGCACCCGCAAGCCCTCTAGCATTGAAAGTTTCCATGGGCGGCGGTATCGAATAACATCAATTGAGCCTCATGCATGTTTGCCTGTATCTTCTTAAATATAATAAAATAAAGTTACGAAGGTGAACGACTTTTTTGTTTTAAAGAACGCACCAGTCTCTTAGTCTTAAATTTTTGCCGATTAAAGCGAGGGAGACAGCGGGAACTTGTGTACAATCGTTATAAAACCTCTAATCGGCTTATTAAAAAATTTGAACACCTTTATCACAGACTGAATTGAAATTTTCTTACTACAACAATTATTGAAGCGTGCTTAAACAGAGCCAAGGCTAGAAATTGAATTTTACATTAGCAGCACTTACAGAGCCATATTTACACTTTGCACTTATATAGCCATATTTATTCCGATATGTATGTGAATTATTTTATATGTTACTCATGGGGATTATTTCAATATATAGAAGTATATGATCGCATAGGACGTACGAAGATCATAAGGATCATTTGAAGCGTTTGTTATGAGACTCGTGGGATCACGTGGATCAATCCTTAGAATTTTATCGAACAAATAAATAGAAAGACCTTTTAAAGTATTTATAAACGTTATTTTACTTACAACTCATATATTTTATGCTAAGCACACGCTTAATAAATTGCATTATTATATCACACGAAATTACAATGCTTAAAATTTAATTAGATGATCAGTTTTATTGAAATCTTTAGCACTGTCTTTAATAAACTTTAATCAAATTTATTTTGTAAAACGAATGTGTTTTCAACTTAGACATACGGGGGATTACTTTTAATAACATAATTAAATTTGTATATATAGCACCGTTCTTCGTAATTAAATGTGATTAGTCTTCAAAATTTGTTGAATAGTAGACTTATATTTAATAGTTCGTGCGATTGGCGATAACATTTCCAAGGAACCCTGAAGCTCTGTCAACCTTAATTGGTACCAACATATAGACTTTGAGGTTTTGAATAATTTAGTTTTATAAGCCAAAAACTACAAAGCTTAATTTTAAAATAAGATGCCATTAATATTATATTACATGGACAAATAACTCTCTACGATGATGACACTTACTTATTTTAATTTGGTATACATATCCAGTCTATGGTTGCTCAAGCTCAGTCAGACCTAAATGCTCTATCTTCTTGGTTTCAACAAAATCTGATTACTTGTTATGCTTAAAGAAGCATTAATATCTCAAAAACATGATGTAATATTCAAGGGAAAATAAAAAAATCATGCTTATCTTTTAACCAGTAAAAGTTCAAGACTTTGAAATCACTAAAAAATGGGAAAAATATCTGGGTCTTAGAATAGATACATATTTACATTTAAAGTGGAACTTTCATATATCTTTTTTACAAAACTAAATTCACTTATCGGCAGATTTTGGTCAATATCAAAATGTATTCCGCAATCCGTACGTTATTTAATTTATAACTGTTTAGTCAAGCCACATTTCATATCTAGGTATCTAATTGAAATTTGGGGTACAGCATGCAGAAACAAAATTTATCACTTACAAACACTGCAAAATAAATTAATAAAGCATTAATAAATTAATAAAACATTGTATAATTGGAGAAAAATAAATAAATTCTTATTAAAATTATTATGTAGATACAATTTTTTTAAACAGACCAATAAAATTTAACCAACAACCAAAATTATGACGATTAAACAAAAATATATTTAAAGCACCTGTATCTTAATTTAAAAAAATTAAATACACAACTACACGCAATACCCGTCGAGAGAGTTTACTTATCTTGCCGAAGCCACGTACAAATTGTTTGAAGAAGCCTATTAGGTATGAGTGTGTGCAATTATTTAATCAATAACCATCTAAGAGTCGCAATATTGATGCGTTTGACAAATTCAAAAAGGCATTAAAGATGCATGTTAGAGTGAACATAGTTGACTAAAATTGGGACGGCTAATGGCGACGTGTATCTCGCTCGTATAAACATATTAATATTAAGTTACTCATGTAAATAAAATATTTTTTTGTAACGAGAAATAAAGTTCTTTAAACATAATAATAACAAGAATTTATTCCATGTTATATGCATATCAGAAGCGTATCATATATCCTTTGTGCATGTTATGAAACCGACATTTGTCGCCTTTGTTGACTGTCTACAATATATCGCAACCATAGTAAATATATTAAGTTACCAATAGATTCAATTTGAGTATTACTAATATCTTGGTACTAACAACCCAACATTCAATTAAGTCAGTCAGTCAATGAAATACAGAACATTAATACTAACTAAAACAAACTAATTTCAGTTAGTAATAGTTAAGTTGGTTAAGCTAAGTTTGGAATATTGTTTTACCAATGATCTGATAGCATGGTAAATTCTTAACTGATAAAGCATTCACTTTATCAGTCACATAAACTTAAATATTTCCGGACCTGTTGGAGTGTTCAGTTATTCTATAGCACGAAGATAATTTAACTGTAAGTATTGAACGGGTAGTCTAAATAATATAATTACGTAAATATGTATTATTTTAAAGATCTAGGATTTTTTTCTTTTACAGCGCAATACACAGAGGAAAAGCTGTCAGCGTTAAAGGTACACTACACTGCCAAAGGGACCAAACTTTTTGATATTGTTTTGATTTTCTATTTTTTAATTATAATTATTATTACTATGTAGGTTAAGAATATTGTAAATAATAAATATAGTATGTGATGGAAATGTATAATTTTATTTTTTAATGAATAAAAAATTAAGTAGCTCAAAGTATTAAGTATACAAAGCAGTTCTTCCTATAAATATAGGTAATCTTCAAATATCTAATAGTTGAAGATAACTCATATTTATAATTAATTTGTGTGCAGCATAATGCTGTCTTTTTTAAAGAAATGCCTTTTCAGCTTAGAGTAAAACAAATCCAAAATAAAGCTTAGATACAAAGTCAAACAGTTCTCACATGATTGACATACCGAACCTGGCATGTTGGCTGTAAATTATGCGTTAGTTGCCCCAAGAGCAGTGTTTGTGCGCCGAGGTGGCGACTTCCGACCCACATCTAATTGAATAACTAGTGATTGGTGTTTGACTTGCCGACGGTCTGATTGTTCGATCTAAGTATTTGCTTGACCTTCCTCGAATACTTTCCTTTGTTCCCATGTGTAACTAGATTAAATTGAAGACAAGATCAAATACACTTTTCTATGTCACATTTTTGTATAGACTTAAATAATACTGTTATGTTAATTAATTTGATGAATTTGAAAATATGTTTAAATACATCAATATTATATTCAAAGTTATGCACATGAATATTGAATGATGTATCAAAAGTTCGAGAAAGTTTTTGACGTGAAACTTCTTTATCGGCGTTGGAAAAAAAGGTAATGTCCCATTTTTACATTATGCGTCACATTTTTTGGTTATGCACATATCTTTTTCTAGTCCCTACCACAGTTGATTCGAAGAGATTCGACGCCATTAATGATAAATATATATTATAAAGATAACAATGATAGTAATAATTATATTACAAGTAATGAAATTCTGTAATAATCTTAGTAGTAATAAGGTAAAATGAAATTATTGAATTATTTGTATTCATGCCGATAAAAGCCTTTTGTTTAACTTTATCCAATTTAACTTTATGTAACCAATTTCTGTAAAGTTGCATATAGTAGATATTTATTCGAAAAATAATGTCATAAAGAAGTAGTAGTAGTCACCTATGTTTTTTGCTTATTGTGTAATGATATCAAATGTACGAGTATTAATTTGTTAAAGTAAAGTAAAGTTAAAGTTCCACAACTTGTTATTTATTTGAAGTGTAAGCATTTTCATTCTTTCTAAACAAGGATGTTTATACGCTCCCGTTAATTTTCATTAAGTTGTTTGGGTATTAGGGTTCAGTGTTAAGCGTAGTTTACGCGCGTTTTTAAGCTTTAGAATTTGTTACATTAATACACATGTTATTTATTTATTTATTAAGTCTGCAACACCATACATATTACGAAATCTACTGATTAGTTTATAAAATCTTCTATCTAATATATTAGATTATATATAATACATAAGTTTTACAATACAAGATACGAACACACAATAAAATAAATAAAATTACCAAGAATTTTTGGTACTTAAAGCAGAAAATAAAATCAGCAAAACAGCGAATTAAGTTCCAGAAAAGCACCCAACAATGCTTTCTCTAAAACCGATCAGCCCACTACCGAATATATCCAGCTCCGGATAAATGTGTTTTATTCGATAAAGTAACGAATAAATCGAACATGTTAGTAATATAATAAACTAAATAAAATATTTTGTAATCATTATCCGTCTTTTATTGATTTGGTATGAATTATAAAATAAATATAGATATAATTCGTTAAGTGGAATATTCACCGTACACAACACATTGGGTTTGATGGCTGTCATACATTCTTATTATTACATACATATTTAGTATATATTGTATCTATTTTCATAAAAAAACATACATATACTACTCTCTATAACCTCACTGAACATAATGGCGTCACTGAAAAGCAGTCGTGTGGTCACTTGTCCGAGTAGCCACAGCGAGCGTACTAAGGCCAAATTAACAAAGTCCATTACTATATGCAATATGATTAATGTGTTAATTTGTGTATGTGTTAGTAAATGTTATGAATACATGAGAACTTTTTAAACGCGTGTAGAAACATATACATACGTCCCGAACATATAATTGCCTATTATTGTAAGTATAAATCAGTCGTCTATTTTAATATCAAATGGGCTTGGTATGTACCCAACTCTTCTAAAATATTTCTCTTCTCTTCAGGCTCAACGGTCCTTGCTCTTAATTTATGTCTATACATTAACGTAAGGGTAAATTTTAATACATGCTGTATAAAGTTTGTAACAATTTTCAAAAGACTCACAAAAGTTATCGTTTTAATTAAAACTTTGTTTGTTTACTCTGTGTAAGTAAATATTTAGTTTGTAAAATTGATATATTATAGATGTTTATATTTTTTTTATAAGTAAGCATTACTTAAGTGTTACTTTTAATACTAAGTTCTCGTTTTGAAGTCAAGAATTAATATACCAGTGTTGTTAAGTTTAAGTTGCTTAATGAATACGTGAAACAGCATCGCAGTCAGCAAGGTGCAACTCTCAGACCATCAGGAATCTTCGTTGACCTGTCCAACCAATGACTAGCCAGAAGGTCAATGACCTAAGTTTGAGAAGGTTAGCGGCCGCAATAACTAACTTAGTGCGTTGAGGGTATATCGCCATCGCAGAGATATCATGTCTGAAGCATTCTGCTTTTACAATACGGCAATAAATATGCATTCGCTTATATTATACGGCCTGTATCAGACCGTAAATCTTCACATAACATATGTATAATTATATTTATACAAGCTGACCCGGCGAACTTTGTTTCGCCTTAATGGCAATAAATAAGCAGTTTTTTTTTATTGGAACAAAATACAAAAAAATTAAATACCTACATTAATCATTCATTATTATTTCTGTATTTTAGTACATAGGTTACTCTTCACTTAACAAACAACGCAGATGGTCTTCCGACCCGTGAACATGCCACGTATAATTGACCATGGGAAAAACATGAATGTTCTAGATTTAAACCACAAACTTTTAAGGATTGGCCTTGTGATTTGTTGATGGTCATGGCAAATGCAAGACGTATCGGAAATTGAAGTCTTTTAAATTCAAACGGCATATCGGTTGGGATCATCGGGATCCTCGGAAGAAGAACTTCCTCACCATTACCGATAGTCAGCAATTGCTCCGAGAAATCTTCAGCAGATGTATCATTAAGCAATGTAACTCTCATGTTTCTTGTCAGCTGCAGTTTCTTCACATAGCGCCATAGAATTGTCGATTTGAGGCAAGCGTTTATTTCGTCGGCAGTCGTAGATCTTGGAATTACTGGCAGTATTTAGCAGAAATCGCCAGACAGTAAAATCATTGCTCCTTCAAAACATCTCGAGTCATTGCGTAAATCTGTTAATGTTTTGTTAAGTGCTTCTAATGCACGTTTATGCGCCATTGTGCATTCATCCCAGATGATGATTTTCGATGCCGCTAAAACTTTGGCCATTGCTGAGTGTTTTGCAATATTACACGTTCTTCAATAGTTTGAAGATTTAACGGTAATTTTAATTCTGAATGAGCCGTACGGCATCCTTCTAACAATGTGGCTGCTATTTCAGAAGAAGCAACTGCAACCGCTATGTTGGATCTCGCCCGAACAGTTGCTAAAACTAATGACATGAGGAATGTCTTGCCAGTTCCACCAAGGGCATCTAGGAAATATAAACCACCATTTTCATCATCGTTTGCCTTCATTAAAGTATCATAAACTTCCTTTTGTTGGTAATTCAACAGGGTTACATTCGTTTGAACTACTAAATCTAATTCCTGTTGATCATATTCACGTTCCCGTTCCAATACTCGATTAAATACGTCTTTCGACAACAACAACAAATAGAAACATTCATCATTCTTTGGACGAACTGTATACATACGACCATATCGAGTTTTATAGTTCTCTTCACTGTTTATACGAATGGGCAATGGCACTATCATTACATTTAATTATTTATTTAATAGAAATATTTTGAATATTGATTTCTTACAAATATCAAATTGTCATATATACGTCATTACATAGCTGTCATTATACGTCAATTACATAGCTATCATTTGCGTTTTATTATTCTTTTTTGTTATACCACGTTTTATAGTGACTGACGTTTCATGTCAAGTCCTTCGGGAACGCTGTCGAACGGGATAAAAAGTATCCTATGTCCGTCTCCTGGCTCTAAGCTACCTCCATTCCAATTTTCACCCAAATCTGTTCTTCCGTTCTTGAGTTATAAGTGGTGTAACTAACACGACTTTCTTTTATATATATAGATGTTTTTCTCGTATACAATCTTCAGAAAAAGATAAAGATTATTGAAAATTATAAAATAGACAGTTATACAAACAAATTAAAATGAAGAGATACAGAACATAATTTTGACTCCACATTATAATAAAAAAGCAGTCATTTTTGTTATGATAAATTTTTCAGTAATAGTGATTCTATTAAATTTTCCTCTTCAAACCAAAGCCTCATGATCAAAAAGGTTCGAAGCTTCAAAACATTGATCATTATGTGATATGTTTTGTGTATTTCTTTTACTGTAAGTAACATCGTTTGCGTAACATGATATTAAATTTTCTTTTATTAATAACCATTTGTTTGGTAAAATCTCGTCGGATACGTTTGACTGTATTATATATCATAGGAGAATGGTTAAGATCTTTCAACGAAAACAAAAAAGTTACTTACCACGTCTAATATTATAAATTTTTTTTATTTTTATTCATTTATTTATTTACTAGCTGACCTGGCAAACGTCGTCTTGCCAAACTACTACCTTTAACTCAGCGCCATCTATTAGAATTGTATCAAATAATAAACAAATGTTAATGTTATCGTAATTTTAGTAAGGATGCCTATTTTTTTGAAAATGAAATATAGCCTATGTCACTCAGGAATGATGTAGCTTTCCAACAGTGAAAGAATTTTTCAAATCTGCCAAGTAGTTTCGGAGCCTATTCAATTCATACAAACAAACAAACAAAAAATCAAACCTTTCCTCTTTATAATATTAGTATAGATAAAAACACTCCTGCCTTAACAGGTGACCCTAAATTGACACGAGTGAACAATAATAATACACTTTAGAGACGAAACACAAAAAAACAAACATATTATGAAATTACAAAATTAAAAATACAAGGAATTTACTAAGTGTTGGAACTAACAAATAATATTACTTTTGCCAGCTCACTCAACGGACAATAAAAGGTCCGCTAACTTATGTATTTTGTTAAGTAAATTAACACACCGAATAACATGTGCCCTTTGCAGAAGGTTAGTCTTAGTTGTGGGCACATGAAGTAACGGTGGAGGATGTCTCTTTATTCAGTACATGACAAGCGCGATAAAAAGGCTACACACCGTACATCCTAAAATACATGTGCAATTTTTTTATTAATTGATTAAAATGATAACATTGATGAAAAAACGTTATATTTAAAACTAGTTTTAAGTTAGAAGTGTTGACAAGCGAATCTTGTTCGGATTCAGGCGTTGTTGAAGTTAGTATTCATAATCCGAGAGTATTAAAAGTTTCAAGCTTGTTAAAGTTCGTTCTGTAAAGTTGGGTATGTACAAGTTTAATGTTTTTGTAGCTGGGCATGTTGTCGGCGAACGAAGTTAATATATAGGACTTCTAAGTACATTGCTGTCGGCAGTAGTTGAAATGAAAATGTTCGACATTAAATCAATTATTACTTTAAGTATCAGTGACTTTGACCAAATGCGATGACTGTATAAAATAAATCAGTGGCGCTACAACATCTTTAGGTCGTGGTCACAGATTTCTGATTCTGTTTCATGATCATTTTTACATCTAATAGGCAAGGTGATCAGCCCCCAGTGCCTGACACACGTGGTCGAGCTTTTGGGTGTAAGACATGTCGGTTTCCTCACGATGTTTTCCTTCACCGTTCGAGCAAATGTTAAATGCGCACATAAAAAGAAAGTCCATTGATGGACAGCCCGGAATCGAAGCTACTACCGTCGAGAGTCGCACGCTGAAGCCACTAGGCCAACAATGCTGATCGATGACTGTATACCTCCTTCTTTTATCTTAGGTCTCTTGTTGCAGACATCCCTTATTTATATGCACTACAGGTGCCCGTTTCCATCTTGCCAAGATAATTGTATTATACAATCGTGACACTCCTTTAGATAAAAATAGACTGCAACGTTCAATAAATTAGGTCGATTGTTCACATTCACAGAGCCCAATAAACAGTTCTTTAATATTCAGAAAACGCTAGTATCGTGAGCACTATGATAGGCTTATAATTAAGTCATAAATATTTATCTTTAACATCTAAAGTTCCGAGATATGAGTTAGACCGTAAGTTTGCTAAAAATCTCATTACAATAGTAATCTTTGATCTTTGTATCTGAATCTATTATTTTGGAGCAAATACAATTAATTATAAATACAAATGTTACGTTCTTCTTACAAAAGATGTTAAGATTTTACAAAGTTGAAAGTTGAACAAACTGATATCTCATTAAAACATTATTTGTTGTTATTAAAATGGTTCTAAAATAATTAACAGATGTTTTCAATAATTTTGTAAGTGTATTATCGCAGGAAGTTTTTTATACAATACGAATACTAGCCACGGGTATACAACGGAGCTACTTCATACAGATGCCCATTCCCACTTCCAGCGTATAAGGGAGAAGAGAGAGTAGTAGACTAGTGTCATTTAACGATATACTGTTAGATAATGCTTTCATGGGTTTTTTTTATAATGTTAAGAACTATTACAATAATACAAATAAATGATGTATAGTCAAAATATGGACTAAGTTTCTAAAATAACTCGTTGCTTCACTTGAAGGGTCTGATTCGCCCCTGGCATTTTCACCGTAACAAAAACGACCCGTATGGCCTCAGGCATTCTTGCGATCCAAGAAAACAAAGGGAAATGTGCAAACATCCAAAGTTTCATTAAATTAGGATGGAAATTAAAGGTTAATACAAGCAATGAATTAACGCTTTACTCATAAAGGAGAGTTGGGCCTCATGATAATGACATTTTTAACTCAATAGAGATATATTGTCATAAAATGTATCCGTCTAATAGCCCTTCACTCTGTAAAGAAACCTGCAGCAGGGCTACCACATAAAACAAATGATTTTCTCAACCATGATGCCAGTACCATTAATAGGTATCTAACGACATATATAAATTTCAGTGTAGTTCTCCTCTACCTGTAGCAAAGTAGTTTTATACAAATACTTTTTCTATGTAATAGGAGGCAAACGGGTAGAAGGCTCACCTGATCTTTAGTGATACCGCCGCCAATGGACTCACGTTGTCGGAAGGCTCGCAAGTACGTTGCCGGCCATTCAAGAATTGGTACGCTCTTTTCTTGCAGGACCCTAAGTCAAATTGGTTCAGACATTTTTCAGGGGGCAGATGATTCTACATAGCGGTGGTGTGCGGCAAAACGTGCCTCAGAAAACGCTCAGTTGTGGAACGACGATAACTTGATTGGCAACGCTGTTGAAGACTGAAGTTACAGGGTAAGCGTTCTATGATGTATGTCTGACCGTCTGTCTGATATTCTCTTAATTGCACTGATCTACTATCTTGATGTAAAAGTCAAGAAAAATCCTGTGTTCTAGCAAGAAAATGTATGTTTTATTTGTTATAATTTTTATTATAATTGGTCAGCATTTTAGTCCTATGTTCACTCGAGACACCTTTTCATCTGACTAATCACAATCTTCTGGGCCTAATAAGAATAAGACGTAATTTTAAACGGAGCTATTAAGAATCGCCGCTGGTGTTAATAATTTCGACGCATCCCAGGAATCCCCGATTTCAGTTAAGTAAAGTTAATTTGTTCTTCAATTACATTTCAAGCAATCTTCAAACAACTATTTGAATATTAAAATTACATCTGAAATGTTTAATTTCCTTTTCATAACAAAGATGATAAGAATTTATATTTGAATAGTGAATGACTTCTCTCAATAAATTGAATATTAATTATTTCGCAAACAAGAGTTTTGCTGCTAGTTGGTTGAGTTTCTGTTTAGACGAAATATCCCCTAGAGGCCTCAGGCATAACTCAAAACATGTTTTCGATATCTGCGGCAATTTATTCATACGTTAACCGATGTCACTGAAAGTATAATTATTTTGTTACTACCTAGGTAACACTGAAAATGTATAATTTTATTGTTTTTCGAAGTAATCTCCGTTCCTTTCTACACATCGTCGCATCGAACCACTGAGAAAATCAGTGGGACCATTTTTCCTTAGGGGTGTCTTCTATGGAATTTTCGTACGCTTTCACCGCATTTTCAGGGCTCGTAAAGTGAATGACTCGAATTTGATCGATATTTCTTGAGAATAAATGCAGGTCGCAGGGTTCCAGGTCAGGACTATGGCGGATGACTCATTATCTCGACACCTGCTATAGTCAAATATTCAACAATCCGTTTTGCGGAGTGCACTAAAGCATTGTCGTGGTGAAGGAGGATACTGCTTGGAGGGCGCTCCTCTCGATTTTTTTCCAAAACAACAGGCAAACAGCGATTGACATACCTCCTTCCATTTTCTAGCCCAATGGTCGCGAAATGACCTTTTCGACCAAAGGATGAGACAATCATCTTTTTTCCTTGGCTTCTGCTTTTCTTTACCTTAGTTGGCCATCCTCGAAAGAATACACGCACTGAGCTGATTGTCTTTTGCTTTCGGGTTCATATCCAGCTTTTATCACCTGTGACGTGAACTTATCCAATATTTGGCGACACCAGTCCATGCTAAAGTGTTTCTGGTCGTCGGTTAAAGTATGGGGAATCCATCCATCCTATGGTAGAAAGCTTGCTGACGCCGAAATGTTCGTGTAATATTTTTTAACTTGACTCATACCAATGCCTATGCTTGCCCGTATCGGCTGATGGGTCTCATCTTCCTGTATCATGCGCCGCACAGCACTGATATTATCTTCAGTAGTCGCTGTTAAAGGACGTCCCTCATGCGGATCATCAATGAGATTGTTCGTCCACATCCTAAGTCCACGCTCAAACTCGTTAAACCAATTATTGTTGAGTAAGCCCACAACGAAAGTTATAATAAATCATTGACCGAAAATTTTCTCTCCGGGCTGAAAGCTGGACCTCACTCCGGAAAAAGAAAATTTTAAATTGTTGTTTGATTCGATTATTCGTTGGCTGGTGAAGGAGAATATTGTTCCCCGATACATTTATGGCAGAGTAGTATGCAACAAGGTTACGAGACTTTATATATACATACATACAGGGCGTTCCAAGACTATGCATCAAGTAAAAGTATCTTTAATATCGTAGATAGGATATTTAGCTGAAAGAATTTTATTTTTAAAAGTACTTATTACTGCTTTATATGATTTTCTAAAAATTACTTTCTCATGTGGGAATCGAACCGACTCAAATGTGAAAAAGAAACCCTTATTTTTTACGTCTAACAATTGAATTGACAAAAATAGTAATTCTTCTTAAGTAACATAGAATTTGTAAATATTATTATTATAGCCGACGGTGACGTTTAAATAGCTAGATTTTCAAGCCATATATAGCCATGTTGGTTTAAGTATGTGAAATACTTAAATAACTTAATCTACCAAGAAGATGGAGCTCCAGCTAATAATAGTCGGTGAGCAGCAAATTTTCAAATTGTGCTTATGTAAAAGGCAGATTATAGATTAATATACTGCTCTATTTCTACGGAATTTGGTAAATAATAATTAAGTGATTTATATCTACGTAAATCATTCCACAATTGATATTTATTCGAATGTAAATATGTTGCAACAGACTCACTCAATCATAAAAACTTTATTCAGAACCGCTACTAAACCTAGATGCTAGCAAAAAAGAAATCATATTTAATATTCAATAGTACTGTAAAAATCTACGGGCATTTTTATTTGGATCTGTGGATGTCATGATAGATTTGCGTGGGTTTAATCATAAAAATCTAATATGTAAAAGCTAATGCTTGCTCATGTCCGGACGATTATTAATTTACTTAATTCACAGAGCTAAACGTTATTGAATAGCAAAATGGATACGATGTGGCCCCATCATAAAATTAATAATTTCACGAAATTAGCATATAACGTTGAATCGTTTTAATGATATATCGGTCAATCGGGCAGTTCCTAATGTTGCTTTGTAAATCCTGAATCACTAACAATATTCAAAATTAGAGGAGAGAATGAAGTTATGTTCTGTTGACAATTCATGGCGGCACAGAACGAAACTGAAAGAAACTGATTAGAGGCTTTAGCGGCGCCAAGCTTGCGACTAGGGATTTGTGGTTATTTTTTAAAATATCAGAGAATCAGTCGACTTCAATAAATCAAAGTTATTTGATAAAAAGGAACATGAATCTCAGAGAGGAACTTACACTCAACTTTGATGACATTATTAACATTGTTAAATCATTGGACTATGACACAGAAATCGGGATAGAAATAATACAACTAATACGTTGTTTAAAATTACGTTATATATTGTATCAGTAATAATTAAACATCCTGTGCTATTGTTTCACCGGAGATTAAACCCAGAACCCTCGGATAAACTTAACAAAAGACGGAGGGTTGTGTATTGGAAAGTCTCCCAGACTTTATTTGGAGAAAATCAAGGATTTACAATATTAATGTATATCTGAATTGTCTAGCATCTTCTTAATACGTATAGTGAATTAAAAAACTATTTATTTTGCCCTTATTATTTCGCCATTGTTATTAAAAACGCTAAATAGTAATAAAGTTCGTACAGTGTGACTTACTAATATTGTTATTTTTTTATCTATTATATATTATACACACAGACCAAATAATAAAATATAATTGTAAAAAAAATTAAAATTTTTATTTTTTAGATTTAATATTATAATTACATTATTTTAATAAATAATTTTTAGCCTCTGTTAAATAATGTTTACATGTAGATTAGAACAGCATACTTCTAAAGAATTATGCAAGTAAGCTTTGAAATTTCACTCTTGATTAGTTAATGACTAAATTAAGGATTTTTACTTATATAACTTCAGTAATCGCTTAAGCCCACAATCACAGAAACATTGAATTAGTCGGTTTTATTAAATATATTTTCTTACAAAAACAAGCTAATTTATAAATTAATAACCTAATATTTGGCTTTTGTGAAGGCTAAACGAATTCTTTGAGTTTAGCCGAAACTCCTATCGCAAATGGGAAATTCAGGCAATTTATCGCTTTTGAACTCGCGTTCGTTACACAAAAGCGACATTTATTCCGCATTTTCCACAGCCACCCGGCACTAATATAATTGTCGGGAATCGAGTTAGCCATGCATGGCGCAAAAATCGTCCCAACCATAAAACCAGTAAGTGGAATTACCAGATGTAATGGACTTGACGATTAAATTTAAACCTGTCAGAAATTACTAACAATAATTTTTTGCATCTGTCTTGAATGTTAAAAACTTACCGTTGTTGGACTTTTCCTGCTGCGGCTGGATGAGAAGTGCTCAATGACTTCCCAGTTGGACTTCTTCGGTGTTTGGTGGTCGCCTGGTGAGGAGGCAGCCCTCGGGACACGAGCTGGGGTAGCTCTTCCCGAGTCGTCGGCCCGTACGGAGGTTCCAGCAGATCGGAGAGAGGCGCATCGACGACCTCTCAGCGCTTCCTATAAATATACAAACTTTTTGTATAAAACGAATTTCTTACCCTTTAAATAAATTCTAATGTCTCTAATGATGGTATTAGTAATTGTATTATTCTGTTTTACGAATAAACATTGTTTAAAAGTGATATAAAATCAAGATATATTTCTACATCACTAAATTTGATTTTATTTATCTTACCTAATTATTATTAAGTATCGAAACAAATAAACAAAATATTGTATATCTTATATATAAAACTCTCGTGTCACAATGTTAGTAACCATACTCCTCCGAAGCGGCTTGACCGATTTTTATATGCATATTCAGTAGGTCTGAGAATCGGCTATTTTGCATACCCCTAAGCGATATGGGGCGTCCACCTCAAGAATTATTTTTAATATTTTAAACGAAATTTTTTGTTTTTATTTTTTCATGATACAAATATAAAAATACACACAACCCTTGATTTCACCCTTCTACAATTAACTATTTTTTATTTGATAGTTAAGGACTTTGAAGTATGTCACTAGGGTAGCGTAGCAAAATGTTCCATGTTGGTGTGTACTAGTAGTAGTAGTAGTAGTAGCTAGACTAGATTTTAAAGAGAAACGAAGTTCGCGCGGGTACCTAGTTATATATATAAATCACTACTCTCGCGAAAAATGACAGATGGAAAATAAGGCCACCAAGGAAAAGAAAAATCCACCTTTGCACGGTCGGTTGAGACGAGGTTAAAGAAGGCGGTTGTAAGGATAATGCTTTAGATAGAGAAAGATGGAGCCAATTGGAGGGATAGTACTCTATAAGAGCTCCGTGAATATTTTTTTTTTGTATAAATTTTCAGTGTCTTGTAAATATGAATGAATATTTCAAGGAATAATTAAGGTGGGTAAGCGACCAGCTCTGGGGTCAGCGGTACTAACTACCAGGTACCAACTTTTAATTACCGCCTGTACTTGACTGTCCAAGAGGGAACAAAATCAAAGTTGTAGGAAAGACACTTCAGGCTTAATTATTATTATATATACAAAAAAAGTTGTTTACGTATAAGAATGAATTGCGCATAAGAACTGAAACATCTCCCTACTCAAAACATTGATATAGTATGAAGACTATTCAATGTTTTTCCAACAATCTGAATACCAAATGTGTTATTTATTGAATATAAATTGGAAAAACACATCGAAAGATTTAGAAGCTGTCAATAAAAGACAGTTGAAAAATGGGAACTGACTAACCAATATGGGTTAATGCGTCTTTCGTCTTTTGTTTTACATTCGCTTCAGCGTAAGTTCTACGTCTCTCAGTATCTCTACGATACAGAAAAAAGTATATAATGTCGCCTTATTGTCGAAATCAAATTCTCTATACACTTTAGTTACGATCGGTGCAATAATACTTATTTTTGTTGAAAAAAAGGGCTTAATTTTGAAATGTGATAAACAATAAAAACGGATAAGCTCATGAATAAGAATGAGGAAAAAATTAAATCACAAAATGGCAGACAGTCTCCCAGATATGAAAAATATACCGGTGTAGTGAAAAAAATACATTATTTTTGTTATTGTTTTGATATTAGCACTGAAAATGTAAACATGTTCACGGTCAGTATGATATCATTTTAAAAGGATATTTTCATCGAACTGTTAACAAATAATAATTATATGGTAAAATATCGAAATTTTTATGCGGAGTTCTACCACTGCTTGGAATAACAAACAAAATAAATCCTTTTGACGCGGTAAAAAGACAAATTCCGTTTACAATTTTAAAATAAAACAACCTTGACCGAGGCACTCAATAAACAGTTTCTTATTTAGGTCTTAAATTATTATTCTTCCTTATACTCATATCTCTGTGGATGTTTTTTATGATTTTTGTCCAAATCTACCTGATCTACCCGACTATTGAGAATCTGGCTACTGTTTGGGTTTGCTTATACACTTTTATAGAAAATATCAAGGTGTCTACGTTACTCTAACACGCCGAAGGTAATAATTTTACTTACGCCATTACTGGCATTTCTGAATTGAAATATAGTGTTGAATAATGTGAAATTATTTAACTATATACTTACCCTTATAACTAAAGGTATTACAAATAGCTATAGGGATAATAAATTCCACACATTGTCGATTGCCTATAATTCTTTAGTTTAAAACTAATTATCACTTGCCAATACTTGCTCAGTGTCCTTGGTTCAGTAACGCCGTATGAAAAGCATCTCATTTTATATAACACAATGTTTTCTAAATTTTTTACATTAAATTTATCGTCATATTGACGCCCGCTTTAGACCTCATTTATAAATATTGTAAGCATTCAAACGAAATGAAATAAATCACTCTCGATACTGTAGTTATGTTTTCTTATTAAATATCTAATCAGATGCTTTAGAATTTAAAAGTGTGTTAGTTTAATTTTGATTTCGGATTAGGATTCTCAGAATAAACCTTTTTTAAATGTCTGCAATTAGTTGTTTGTCCTAACGCGTAAAAAAACTTTTTTTAAACAATCTTTAAAATCTATGTCTAGACAGATTTATCGTTGCCTAACAAGAGACATTATTAAATAGGCCATGATGTATAGGAGAATTGAAGACACTATAAAATATTGGCAGGGCGCTACCCCTCAGATAGGTTTAGACTCAAATAGAAATTTGTTTTCTCGGTCATTTTCTTCTATATGCATATAGTATTATATATATATATAGTAGTTGACCGTCCTACTCAGACTGATACATATCGTCGAAGTTTCGGACCGAAAATCGATTTCCATGTTATTAATTCCTAACATGCGACATTGGGGCTGGGGGATTTCATCCTGCTTAAAAAAGAGCCGCACGCTCAAGCTCAAACGAAGAAGAATAGAGAGAAGAAGAAGAGCAGTCTTGTAAAATAATAGAAGTTTAGAGATAATAGAGAAATTTTCATGAAACGTCGAATGACTAACATTTGTTCCACTATTTATTTAAATATATTTGCATAAAAATAGGTTTTATGCAAAGATATTTAATACTGTAAAGTCCTTTAACCATGTTGTACTCAGTTTTCTAGTACAAAGACGTCTGTAAGGCAAGCTTTCGTAGGCTCAGTCTAGATTCACAATAGAAATATCGTTTGAGTAAGGGCTTTGAGGCGCTGTCCGGATAAGACAGCCATTATCTACGATGTACATTTAAGTCATTATATGCATACATCCTACACTTATGCGGTTGTTTGAATTTTTGTTTTTGTATTGACATTTTTACGAATATTATATATATATATAAAACACAAGACGTGAGTGGTACATAATAAAAATAAACAAAATATACGGAAACAGAAAGGAAAATTTAGGGGGATAATCAAGTAAAGATGCTTATGGAAGCAACACAATGTAGAAATATTCTGAAATGTAGAAGAAGTATTTGCGAAAAACGGAGCACATATTGAGGAATAAAAGGTATTCAAAACTGAAATAAAATGATGAAATAACTGTATTCTATATATATATATATATATAATTTTGCTACTTGTTGAACGTCACGTTAATGTCAAAATGAGTTTGTTAAGAGGGTAATTAAACTTCGCTAAATTAATTGTGTTTGAAATCTACTGATTCCATACTAAAACCTCAATGTGTATTTCTAAATCAAAATAATATTTTGGGATTGTTTACTGAAACTATATTATATGTAATTCATTTATTCACTTAGTTGGAAAACTCATTACAAATTAATTAATAATGCGGCCAACGGGCGGCCTTTTCCCCTGATCCCTTTATTGGTTCGGTCACAGGACATCTCATATAAATTTATATATATCACAATCAAAATCCTTAATAATAAATTTTCATTATTTTTCTTCTTCTTCAATCAAATTATTATACAAATACAGTAACTATTTGTATTATAAATTGATTGCAATACCCGAGTATATAGATATAATTTAATATATTATCCGATTCTATGCTATGCATTCGCAATTACTATGCAATTCAGGTAGAACAAGAAATAATCCTATGATTTAGCTGGACTTAAATGCAAAAAAGTTTAATAAACAAGAATTTTTAAATCAAAACATTCAGATAAGCGTAAAACTATTTTAGCTTTCACTCATGCGTGTTGCTATAAACTATCCGGTACGTGCGAATAGCATTATTAAACGAGTTTTGATTGAGTGTTTACCGGACTGAAATAGACTTAAATTTCATTTCATATCGTGTTCCTTACGGATCTAGCCTACAGATAAGAGTAACTTAGATTATTATCTCATAGAGATGTGTCATTTGTTTAATATACCATCATTAAGGTGGCCTTCAAATTTGCCGTAACGCGCCGCGCGGTGGGCGCTAAGTTTGAGAATCTTAGTGTAGTTCATGACGAAGAAACTTAACTTAGTGATACTATTTAAATGAAAAAGGATTTATTTTGCTAGCCCAGAAGAAGAATTGTCATGGCAAGTAGAAAATATAAAATAATTGTGTTAAAATATGTATATTTCACTTGCAGTTTTGTTTGTGAAATTTTCAATAAATTTATTGCATATTTCTTCCCATGACCTTATCTTTTAAAATTGGACGGCCTTCAACCTCATTTATGATTTCTTCGACCTGATTTTCGTTATGTTCATGCTACAAGTTCATGGGAAGCGTAGCCGCAGCACTTCTGCAGGGCTGCAGCCGCATATCGCTTGCGCGGCATGTTGCGGCAAATTTGAAGGCGCCCTATGTATTCATGTTAACATTGTATATATTAATAAGAATAACGTTTGTCCGTCCGTTTCATTACGAGAGAAAAATTATCATCGTTTTGTACTTAACGCCCGCTGTGGCGGTATCTGTATAAAACTTTAATTATTGCGCTTTGAAAAACGTATATAGGATTCATATCTAAATACAAATGAAAAATTTCACATTTGGAATAGACAACGCTTGCCAAAGTCCACTACAGTTGCATTGCCGATCAGTCAAGTCACGTTTGATGGATGTGTTTTGATTGAATTTTAAGTGAAACCAGCTGGTCATATATGGCTGCTACATATAGTATATGCACTAATAAAACAAATAACATATATTATTATAAGTTGTGGTGATCGAACGGAACTAACTTATCAATTTTTTTTTAAATTTTATTAACATTACTTTTTTCACATTTTTAGGTTTATAAAATAATTTCATTAATAAACAGAAACTACATAAATGTTACATACAAGCAAATGTTATAATATGTTCATAAGGGGAAAAAAGTGTCCTTGTATCTTTCTTGTTGTTTTTAATTGATGTATTTGGCAATCTATTCGTTAAAATTGTGTTAAAAACATAAAAATCAGTGTTCTAGTTAAACAGCCTTATAGTAAAAATAGTTTTCAATGACGTTTATTCCTTCCCCCATTTAAAAAGTAAAAAAAACTGAAAACTTTGAGTCAGCAAGACTTTTCTAGCTAGATAAATAGATAATATTGAGATAGAGGTAAGTTGTCGTTCGTATTTAATCCTGTTTCGATGAAACTTCCATCATATATCAGATTTGCAATTCTATACCGTTTTCTTGGTTGCTAAAGAAAAACATCGCGAGGAAACCATTAATTTTCTGTCAACTTTGTTTCAGTTAGCATTTATGATCCCTTGAGATTCATTGCCGTACTACTAGAAACTACTTCACACATTTTATATATATATATGTGTGTGTGTGTGTGTGTGTGTGTGAACACGATATTATTATTTAAGATAGTACTGAATAGGGATATAAATGTATGGAGGACATATCATCAGTTACAAGGCACGTCAATTTGTCGAACGTCCATCATCCTTATTAATCCTAACATCATCTCATCTTGGATAATCAATAATCGCAAATGCATTGTGAATTCCACACTAATAATATCTATACTTTATACTCAAGTCAGCCTCTCTGTGATCTATTACAACTTAAATATAAAAACTGGCATGACATTAGATGTAATTAGTACAGATAGTAATAATTAAGGTTATAAAAGAAGTTGCATATATATTTTATGTACAAATACATATAGTCTGTAAATGCTGACAGAATGTTTTATTTACTTGATAAATACTATTATTATATATAAACAAGACTAGAAAAAACTACAATTCCGGGTGGTAGTTTTTTAACTAACTAAAAATATGTCTAGTTACTACTAGAGTGAGGACCTGATGCGGCTAAAAGACGGAAGGCGGGAGGTCCCTCAGGAGAAGGAGATACCTTTTGGTTCGAAGATATCCCAAAGTCAAAGTTAACACGACCTTCAGATATGAAGAAAGAGTGAAGAAGATGGTAACTTACCATGCTGTGACCGCTTCGACTGCGTAGGCTGAGCCGCGTCTTCCAGTCACGCCTGGACGCATGGCCCTCCGTACTGAACGATCTCTTCAATGTCTCCGACATCTTGGCACAAGTTAAAAAATCACTAACATAATGCGTCTATATCGCTGAAAGTTGTGCACGGCACTGAGTTTTTATTACATCTTACACTTAATTTAATCACTACTTACATTACACTAGATAGTTTGAAGGAAATCTGAAACAAAAAGGTTTTATTAGTTTTTGTTTCTTTCTGACCTAATGTATAATAATTTTAAAAAAAGTATAATTTTTTAACAGACTCGAAAACACATTAAAAAAACAGACTAGCTTCTGCTATATGTCTTTTTAAAATAAAACATAAAAATAAATGTAGGCCAGCTAGCAGCCAGCTTCGCAGGCTACTTCCCTGGATTTTTTTTTGTTTTAATAAACGGCTCTGTGTAGCTGAATTAATTATTATTTTTAGGGTTCTGGCTACCTTTGTGTATGAGTCTATTTGTTTATTTGCTTTTGTCGAGTACAATATTTCCTTGTTGAAAATGCCAAAAATCATACTACATATAATCCGTTGAAGCTTACGCGTCTATGTGAACGCAATTGCATATTAATCCGTTTCAGTGCACTAGTAACAAAGGATCTCAATTATTGTGTTCATATTTTGTAGGCTTTGTAGGTAATTTAGGCAAGACATAAAATTCAGCCTCGTATTAAGCATTCCTTTTTGGAGGTAACATAAGATTAATAAATTAAATATTAGGTATGTTATGTTCAAATGTTTACCTTACGTATTTTACGATTAGTATTATATTTGAATTTAGACATTAATACCGCCTCTGTGGTGTGTGTTAACGTGGTGTACAATCAAGACCTGAGTTCGATTCTCAAAGTAATAAATGTTTTGGCTGTCAAAACATAATTATTATTATTGTTATTTCACAATGTTGTGCAAACTGGTAGGAGCGGTGTACATGAATGATCGATTGTAAGTCTCTTTGATGGATTGCACTAATTACTATATGCTAAGCGAGCTTCTCAATTCATAAGCAGGAAACTACTTTCCCTGTCTGAATAAACACTTTTATAAGGAAAAAGGGAAATATTTTTTTAAATTATTTAGAATATTTAAATGATAGGCGTGAAAACAATACTTTTATAAAATTTCAATGATGACACAACTCAAGATGGTATTTGACCGATCCCGTTGACATTAGGTCTTTATCTAGGTCAAGTGGAAAAATGAGACACGAAAAGTGCCAAGATTTCCGCGGCAACAGACCGATTTCCAAGTAAAACATTTTCCGAAAACCCCGATACATATTATATTAAGAGATGTCACAATGTGCGTAGCACAATTATGTGGTCTGTGGACCTACATACATAATATGTTCTTCAAAGAATTTAGCTTTAAAAAAATAATTTATCGAACATATATTTTTTTGTCTTTTCCTTATTTTATTATACGTATTTAACTAGGTATTATAACAAACACGCATTTAATGACCTCACAGCAATTAAATGTTTGCGTAGATTCCGAATTGTTCAATTATTGTCTCGATGGAGCTCTCAATGATAGACAAATTTTGAACTGAAAATTCTTTAGGTGAGAGTATTTTTTTATGGATGAAACGTCACAAAGTCTTGCAGCGTTTTGTCGAAGAAAAGGGAGAGAGCGATTGAGGCCGACCGAGAGAGTATGAGAAAGTAAGATCGAGAGAATTTACACAATTGGTTGATGTTGATTGTTTACGTTTAGTAGTTAGACATTAGAACTTTGGATGGCATTTCTGTCGCATAACGTCACTTGTAGAAAACACCGATTTTTAATTTATTAATATTATCATTAGCACGTATACTGAGTAAACAGTGTGAATATAGATATTCAAATACATCTCCATGTATTTGTATGAGCACTCCTGCTCATATACTGGTATATGATCATCTATTGGGACTTTTATCATAGTAATAATTATTTTTATAAAGAAGTTTCACTACCGACAAGTGTACTTTGTACGAACACAATTTATCTAAATAATTAAAAAATATTATACCGGTTGTAACAAGATAATACCCGCTACGCTAATAAACGCTACGAATCATGTACATATAATATGCTGTCTTTATTTTGTACAGGACGTCGTCTTTATAAAGTTCTATGTACTCGACAGTGCTTCCAGTGTTAGTGAAATCTACATACAATCGCAAAATTTCCTTATGGAACCTAATTAACTAAAACAATATATTCTTCAGACATGATTGAAACATGGCAAAACTTGATCTTTTTAACTCTGGAGAAGTCATTAATTACGTAATTAACGAGACATTCATAATTGACTTTTCAAAGATGAGAAGTTATCGAAACTTTGAATGAAAGTATCTCATTGGAGTAAGAAATTATCTTATAAGTTATTTACAAAGATGATTAATATATACCTAGTTAATAAGTTATTATGGCGGATTGTCGTTAACATAATTCACAGTTTAAATCGCCGTCGAAACATCCAAATACGGGTTACAAATTAACACATATATTTTTGTTTTACCCATTTCTATTTGACAAAGATTCGTTTTGATGCGCCCTCTTCTAGGAATCAGCCAATAGGACCTTCATATTCCTATATAAATTTTGGCATGACACTGTTTACATTTAACTATCTAAGCAATACAAATACAATATTTGGATTTAGATATATGTTGAAAAGAAATTTGTATTCATATATTGTATTTTATAAAGAATTTTATGACGATTGGATTCCATACAAGCTGGTGTACAAGTACCAATCTCTCAAAAGTTATTACCTACAACCTGAAGCAAAATCCGCTCACATTTACATGTACAACCGCAGTATAGCGACATACCGTCGGTTGAATACCGAGTCGCAAAGCAAAGGCTAGCATGTCGGATGTAAACGTGCCTATAATTTTTCAACGTCATTTTCTTTATTAGGGACTCTATACTTAACATTAACAATAATGATAAAGCCGCTACAACCCAGTATGAATTTTGGCCTCAGATTGCATCTAGTTAATATAAATCGTTATATATTATGAAATTCTTTGACATTCTTACAATATATAACTTTATTCAAGTCTTATAACAATCATTACTGTCAAGCACTCGTGGGATTAAGTTGAAGATTACTCTAACGAAATGTGAATGAATATTAAAATTAAACAGCATATTTTTCGACCTTTATACCCTGAAAACTCAGCAAAAGCCTTCTCGATTTAAACAAAATTGGGTACAAAGCCGTCTTAATCCAAATAAGAGATTCATTTGAGAGGCGTAAAAGCATTTCGTGTTACTTCATTTCAGTGCGAGGCAATTTAACATTGAGATTTCACTGGTTTAAAATTCACCGTTTAATATTAATATATTATAACGTATAGTGCTCGACGTTGAAAAGCACAGAGTAAAGAAATGAGTTTAAAGAAAAATATATTTACTGTTTATGAAACCGTTCGTATTATGCACTAATCAAGTGTAAATTTGATAGGTATATGGTCGTCCTTACAAATCCTGCCTGTGCAACCATAGACATTTCCTTAACAGTATGACATGAACAAGTTACTGACTTATTTGAAAATGATAATAAAAAAAACAATTTAAATATTACTAACCAGATTTTATATATTTGAAGCAGTTAATGCTTCAAATATATAAAATCTAGTAATCACAATAACATCGAACTTCTAAACCTTATAGGTAAAATGTTTATTTAATTGTTTAACTAGTTTAATGAACTAAAACAAAACAAATGATTTAAATGGAAGGTTAAAAATATTCAAGCCCTATCATCTATTCTAATTTATTAAAGAAATGCAGAAATGTCTAGAATATCACGAGAATTATCAGTTTTATAATAATTGAAATACCTGTTTGAGATCAACCGTTATAGTTCACACTTATAAGTGATATCTAATCGAATACGTTTTGGTAATTTACAAGATAACTAGAGAAGATAACATCAAATTGTAATTGATTGGTTATCAAATGATTGTAGCTGATTTTTATCCATATTTTACAAAAAAATATAATATCGATAGAATTCATCTTTTTTTATAAATGTTAACATATCGAGAGCATTGATGTTTATAACTCATTACAGTAAATCAATTTATTAAAAAAACGTATGTATTACTACCGAAGCAAATATATTAGACCCTTAAATCCTCCTCAATGGTTGGTACTCTCTAAAATACGTAATTATCCTAAAAGTATCCTTTTGAAGGCAGTACAATTGCCAAAGAATATTCAATGTAATATAAAGATAGGGTTGACATTCAATTGGACAATCCACTCAGAGAGAACAATTTCAAATCTAATAATAATCTCATTATTTCCAAGCCACAGGCTTGCAAACACAATTGCCCGTTCATATTTTTAATCACTTATAATTGTTTCTCCTGGATGCATGAAACTGGGGACGATTTTCAGCATTTCTCTTTGTTATGTTTGATTCAAAATCTGTAGAGAGGATCGCAAGAGTAGGAGGTACACTACATTGATTAAAAAACACGCCGATAACTTTCCGCCGAATATACTATAACCAAAATCGTGGTTCAGTACTGAATATGTATATAGGTCACGTTAATACTTTATCAAATATGCTTTATTTTATTGCCAATGGCCATCAGTCAATTAAGAATGACATAAAACTGTTATGGATATACTTTTATTTCGTTCCACATTTGAAACAATACAGGTCAGTTACTTTTACCAAGAGCGTTTTAAAAATATGGCAAAGTAAAGGAGAGAAAATTAGAAATACTTATACATTATTTATCTCTTTGCTGGAGCCCACGAACATATGATCCACTATCATGTGAATAGGGCTTTTTAAATACTTGACACCACGGGCAGGGTAAGAAGACTGAAAAGGACAAAACCATTTGTACTAGTGAATTTGTGTTAGTGTGCGTTAATATTAAGTGAATGAAAAACATTGGACACAAGAAGACAAGACACTTTACTACGGATTATAATTAGTGATATTGGACACTTTTTATGATAAAAATCAGTTTTAGTAAATCAAATTAGACTTAAATTACTTATTAGTTACGCTAGACCATAATGGTTCATGATGTGTTAGTGAAGACATATGTATAAATCAATATATTTATCTCTTTGAAATGAAATGAAAATATCTTTATTCATATGGGTAAAAAAGTACAATTATGTAGGTCAAAAAAAATTAAATTAATTGTAAATTAACATTTACTGCCAGTTCTTAAATCAAAGGCGTAAAACGGAGGAGAAGAACTAGCAATAAACTCTTCGCCACTCTTTTTAATCGCCAAGTTTTTTCTTTTACACAACGTTTGTAAGGAGCTGTAACCATTACACTATGTTCCATATGACATCTTGAGTAATCAAGAATAATAAAATAAATTAAAAACAAAGATTTTTCCTCTATCAGCCAGAGGCATGGTGAAATAGGAGCATACTCGTGAAAACAACACGCAAATACGTAGTAGAAACAATTAATATCATCGCATACGAATTCAAGTACGACCAGTCACCACAAGTAGCACCCATCCACGAGTATGACGCATGGCCAACCATCGGCCCCCTCGTCATATTTTAGGGAGAGAGACAACCCGTCGCATGGACGCCTTGAAGCTTGAAAGGAGCGCGACTTTATTCTTACGTTAACCTAAATTGTCATACATTTTAAATAAATGAGTTTGTAACAATAGACATATATAAACATACCGTAGATTTAGTATTTATGATATATTTGGTATAAATAGCAACGGTAAAAAATTAAATTAAATTGTCGTAAGATTGTCAAAAACTCACGAAATAAAATATTATAAAACTGAAAAGTTTGTTTGATCAAACCTGTTTCGGGAACGACTGGTTTCAATTAAATTATTTTAGTTTTGGACATGTTTGTTTGAATTTGCTTTTATCATAAAATTAACAAGTGTGAAGCTGCGGAACTCTGTGTGAACAGAGATCGTTTTTAAATTTCAAATTTGTATTTTTATTTCAAGTTATGCAATGTTATTTCATATAGATATTCCAAAAGATGTAGCCAGTATGAAGGTAATGTCTTGTGACACTCAATTAGGATTTAAGTTTAATTAAGATTCTGCGTTTACGTTTCTCCGGCCTAATGGAATGATGTTAAGTGATACCGCCGCCCATAGACACTCTGAATGCCAGAGGGCTCGCGAGTGCGTTGCCGGCCTTATAAGAATTGGTATGCTCTTTTCTTGAAGAACACTAAGTTTAATTCGTTCGTCAATACTTCAGTTCGCAGCTAGTTTCACATTGTGGTGGTGCGTGGCTGAAATTGCCTTAGCGTTCAGTTGTGGAAACCATTTATTCAACCAAGAATGATATCTCTTGTCGCTTTGTAGAAATATCGCGCTACTATAAATCTCACTGATATCCATTTTTCAAAAGCACACATCCATAATTTATTACTGAAACGTGAATTGGCTCCGTTTGAAATAGAAAGTTTAATTATTGGGCGCTTCTGTTTATTGAGCCGCTGAATTGATATGGTTTCCATTTAGGTTTGGATTTCCAACGTTTTATCAAACTAAAATGAGCTCACTAGTAAAATCCACAGATATTTAATTAAATTTCAGTAAATAAGACTGAGAGTACTCATAAGAGTAAATTTCATTTGGCGAAATTGGCGTTGTCTGTTCTCGGCCAAGATTAACTTTGTCTCGGTAAGCTAACAGTTACCACGTGCGATTTAAAATTCATGAATTAGGGCATAGCTGTCGTAAACTTATTTAACATAAAGTTCAAATTTAACAAGACTATATTATTTTCTCCTTGACTCATGGTCAAATTTCTGATAATAAGTTCCCTTCAATAGTAACTTAGTACATAAACAAAAATTTACTGATTTTTTTTAAGTTTGTTCGCTGCTTAAGTGTCCCGTAAGAAAATACATTTGCTTTCGAGCGATTTCTTCCAGGCAACCACTGTGAGTATAGGAAAAAAACATGTATTAAATTACATCAGGTAGGCAAGAAGTGCAAAAATACATATTACAAGTAGAATAAGAAGGAAAAAACATACTTAACAGGAACAAAAATTTCTGTAATTATGTAAGGAAATTAGGTAATCAATCAGATTATTGCTTTAAGCTGTTTATAATTGCTCCATCATTTTACATTAATTCAGGCAAAAGGCTGTTGTCTAAGAGAGTCCCAATTACCGTCTTCTATCTCAATATAAATATACTTAGCAATAAGAATAATGCTTTAAAAATGAAATAAAAGAAAGTGGATCCTCTTAATTGATTATCTTCCAGGTCTAAGTATGCTATTGGAACTGTGAAACTAATTTATGCTACGAAAAAATTGAAATCTTTGTGGGTTGAGGCAGACGGACAGGAATCTCACCTGCCTGATATGCCGCCCATGAATTCTCGCACTGCCAGAAGGCTCAGAAGCGCTGCTGGCCTTTTAAAATTGGTACATTCTTTTCTTGAAGGACCCTAAGTAGAATTGGTTAGGAAACACTTCAGTGGGCAGCTGGTTCCACATAGTGGGGGTGCGCGGCAGAAATTGCCTCATGAATAGCTCAGTTGTGGAACGGCGGTTATCGTACTTAATTTCTGATTCTATTTTTGAAATATGACAGCCTGCTAGCGAGCCAAAGACACTTCGTGGTTTTGAAATTTCTAGAATCCTGATCAATGAAGGTAATTAAAATCGCTATTAAGTGTATTACTCGGCGAACCTAGTTAATATTTACCTACGTATGTAGCCCCTAAATTTTTACACTACATTTAACAGTGTGAATAAT
Source organism: Pieris rapae (assembly GCF_905147795.1). Lineage (NCBI taxonomy): Eukaryota > Metazoa > Arthropoda > Insecta > Lepidoptera > Pieridae > Pieris > Pieris rapae. Next base: position 2,738,814 of record NC_059534.1, on the reverse strand, counting down.
TATATTAATATACAATTACAAACTAAAAATATATCTAATAACTAACCTTAAAATTTAATTTATAATAAAATTACAGTATTTTCGTATAATGACATATCTTATCAAATTAACTATAATAATCTCTCAGCGTTTCCGGTTCCGTTAGCTAGTGGTACCGGAAATAATCAGTCCTACAAATCATAATGGACCATGATGACAGTGGTTTAATATAAATAATGAACTACATACTGAAGTTACAGAACTATACAAATTTACACTAGAATAAGTTTCGAATTGTTTTGCCCCGTACCTGACAGCATTTCCTAACTCTGTTGTGATACTTATTTGTTGAGCGAAGTACGAGCACTGAGCCCTGGGGGTACAGTGCCTCAAATTCTACGTTTTAGTTTATTTAGTCCTACCTACCCAAATAGTTTAATTTACCGGTAACCATCGAGCGGGAAGTATGTATCGATTTATATTAATTATTAACTAAATACCAGATATAAAAATACTAAACAGACTTTATTCAATAATTAAATTCTTGTTAGTTGACAGCGCCTCTCCGTGCTTGCTTGAGAATAATATATTTCTAAATTGCACATTCAATGCTTAATGTAATATTAATAAAACGTTATAATATAGAATTGTTTTACAGACGCTGATGGTGTAGGTAAACAGAATCTTCTGAGACTATAAGAGAAATAATATATACAGAAAAAAACCAAATATTTATATTTTCAAATAATTATTTTTATAATCAAAAATTTTTGATTATAAAAATAATTAAAATTTAATAAAAATATAACTAAAACAAATTTAAAAGTTTGTTCCCTGTGGCAGTGTACTTTTCTTACACTTTACTTAACACTCCTCTGTCTATTGCGATACTTATTATTTGAGCGAAGCCAGCTCTGAGGTCACCGGTACTATCCAGGCGCACACTTTATTATTAGATTTCAACCGAAAATTATAATTAAATCCAAATTAATACGACTCTTAAACTAGCTCGAGAGTAAGTATTTGAAAGGGTTATTTAACATTTACTTTTATATAACAAATTAACCGTTATTTATTATTAATTAGTTTCTGTAATCAGACTTAGGGCCTGTTTCACAATGTCCGGATAAGTTCCAAATAAGCTATTTATTACTTATTGGTATGATAAATAGTATTTTAGCGTTTCACGACTGTCAGATAGCGCTATACGTCATGAAATTCGAAGTATCTTATTTGGAACTTTTATCTTTCGAATAATTTATGTGTTGCATAGGTATTTGGCACTTTATACATACATTGTGAAACAGGCCCTTAGTGGCTGTTATTTGGTTGCATAAGGGGACATTTCACCACCTATCACTCTAAGCACTCAAGACATTCAGGCCAAGAGCGCATTTCGGTGTCTGTATATGATCTTTTTTTTTTTAAATCGTGGTCCAAACGGACAAACGTAAAACACTATTCATTCACTCACGCAAACGATAGCTACATGAGGAAAATAACTTGTACTTGATAAAATACTAATAATACCCGCTGATATCTGTATATGGACAATCTGTATTCCCTGTTTCGATCATATTAATTCGAGATTCATTTTTCACTATTAATGTAATTACTTTGCCTATATATTGAACGTCTCATAGTCTTCTGTCACAGGATTTTTTTAGAAACAACTTATCTTTACAAGAGCGGAAAAACACGTCAAGAATTGGTTTAATTATATACATATAATAAGCTAAATTCAAAGCTTGAATAATGTCTAAGCACGTCTATCTTGTATTAAAGGGATATTGAATTATTAATAAAAGAAAATCATCTCGGCGCTTTGCAAATATTTAATTTGATTTTATTTTCTAGAAACGAGCGTACAGAGTTTACATTCAAACAGTTGTTAATAAATGAGGTTTTTATTTTTCTTAACAATCAAGCGCAATTTCAAAAACATTTTGAGTTTACAGCGTATTCTTCTTTACCAGTACGTAGAAGATTAGCCATGGACATAATTAATAAGCATTAGGTATGTTTGTGCACGCCATTTGCTTCTTTACTTTTTTGTTTTTTCTTATGTGCGTTGGTGCCATACATAAATATGATTTCCAAAAAATGTAGTCTATATTTAAATGACGTTTTAATATCAAATAATACTTCAAACGTCTTTGAGGTTCTATCCTAGATATTACTAAAAAATTCTATTAACTCCAAATGCGAACCTTGTTAAATTTCTATTTAAAAATGAACGTGTAGAATAATTTTTCGATATAAGTACCGTTTAAAGAGGGTTTATGTGTTATGTTTATGTTTAAGAGCGTACAAATTCTTAAAAGGCCGGTAACGCACTCGCGAGCCCTCTAGCATCAAGAGTGTCCATGTGCGGCGGTATCACTTAACATCAGGTGAGCCTCCTGCCCATTTGCCCCCTGTTCTATAAAAAAATGAAATTAAAAAAAATAAGTTAAAAACACACATGATATAAGGGCGAGTTTTCTTAACTTACTGTCATAATATTGTGTGAGATGTTAAAACAATCTTCTTTTCTTGGAATACAATACACAACAGCATCAGAATAATTGTTGGTTATTTTTACGAGTATAATATCTTCTTAAATAGATATTCACTTTATTTTGTTTTTTATTGTAGTAAGACGGCATTTAATCAACGAAGGAGTAACTTCAGTGTTTATATTTAACTTGACAAACAAACTGATGTTTATTTAAATTTACACGTGTGTTACAAAGCAATTTCACTTTGTATTTAATAGAACTTTTCTAGAACAAATTGACTGTCACTCTAAGGTAATTCACATGAATAAGAATAGCAGAAGATATCTTTGTTAGTTAATTAATTTATTCCAATATAACGCATATTATTACTTACGATTTAACAAAGCTATGGTGCTTTTATAACCATTTTGTATAAATAAATTGCGAAACACGTCGACAGAATGAAAATCTTTTAAGCTTCGATTTCCGATGAAGGACATGTCCTTGTTGTCTTTTATTTTATGAATTTTTCCAGATCCGTTTAAAATAATCATGTAAATTGATTTTAAATTATAAAACTGTCCCAGCTTGCTCTACAACTGGCGAGATATAGTTGACTGAATTTCATTGATGGCGATATTTCCGTAAAACAATCAAACAGTGATTATAATCAAGAATCTGCTGTAACTGTAAGTTAAGCTCTAGCTGTCACCCCAACTAAATTGTCTAGCTTTGAGCCTCGGGTTGTTATTCATGCCAAACTATTTACATCAATATAATGTATGAAAATTACGTGTATTTTGTTTTGAACCACGTACAAATATCATTTCTCCGTATAATCCAAACTGTCACAAGCAATCTTACAACCGTTATTATTCAAATAATCAATAACACTGTCTGTTCGATAAATTCTTGCTTAAATAATTTGAAGGCTTATCAGTGACGGATGACGAAGGATGGCAGGTGAAAGATCGTAACTTATGGGAACCCGTAATTAAATGAGCGATTACAGGAATGTTTCATAGAACCTTCCTACAATGTCTTGTGTCTTTATCAAGATTTAATTGTGAATCAGGTTCGATCGGTATTATTCCAATTCAGCATTAGAATATTCGAAACAACTATTATACTTACAAAACAGTAAGGTACGTATGTTTCCCGCGTTACCAACTTTATGTTTTTAAAAGACATCAGTATTCTATATATATTTTATCGTCAATAATAGATTTTTCTTCATATATCAGCAATTAACAGACGCTTTTACGGTAAGGAAGACATCGTTAGTAAATCGATATTTGGACCCTATCTACTTGTCAAATGTAAAAGCCTATATAGAAATATACCAGATTAAATACTTAATTTCATTTTTTTGGGATTAAGTCTATATTACAGCTTAGTTTACTAAACTTGCGAAAAACTATTAATAACTAGTAATAATAGAAGTACTTTTGAAGTTCTGATTATTGTAATTTATTTATTTATCACAGAACCTGTGCGTAAACTATTTATAGACCTCAACGTGGGTCACATAAACGAAGAACCTTTGCAAATTTCAAGCATACCCTAATCATCCCCATATTATTATGGGGAGACAATTTGTAGGGATAATAAATTTAAATCTTCAAGATAATATTATAGCCTCAAAAAGCCTTTTCAGAGGATTTGGGGACCTTTATGATGTCTTTTGAATGATTGATGATTCATGAGAAATGTTATTTATATTATGACTAGGACGGAGTACGATTTCCAGATACTTTATACAAAACTCCGAATTTTAACAATTAATTATTAGAAAAAAAATATCTTTAACAATTACAATGATAAGTTACATTTTAGATATTAATGAAAATAAAAACAATACTCAATACTATGAAGTAATTGTGAAATTCATAGATCCATCTATTTTTATGTGTATCACAGGCCATGTATCCTTATTTGCGGAATAGTATTATTTTCAGATTCAGGCACAAAGAGTAAATCTCCATGTTTATTTATCAATGGAGTAGCACTTACTGCTACGTGGTATTTGGGGTTTTAACTGTATGGTTATGGGGTTTTACTGTGGGGGGAAAATATATGGTCAAACAGCGCATGTTTAATATAAACACACTGTTTGGTTAGGGGCCGCCTTTGAGTGGTTTACAAATTTAATGTACTTATGTTTACATGGTAACGACTGTAAAATTAGCTTAAAGAGAAACCCTTTTTGACCGATTATAAATAAATTCACTAAATAAATGTACGTACATGTAAAAAATATAGTTTGCCGACAAAACGTCTACGATTTAATTATTTGGGTGCATTCAAATTTGCCGCAACATTTTGAGAATCGTATTGTAGTACATATTTTCACGATGAACTCTGACAATCAGTCACAGTTCTTCTGCTGTTCTGTTTTATTGAAACGAAAAAGGATTCATTTTGTTAGCCTAGAAGGAGAATTATCATGGCAAGTAATGAAAATATAAAAGAATTGTATTATAAAATGTTTTTAATGAGTACACTTGTAAATATGTTTTAAATTTATTAAACTATTAACGTATATACATATTTACCGTGCGATGAAGATATTAATGAATATTGGGGGCTCCATGACATCCAATATTTAACTTAGATGACTAAATTTACAAACTCAAACAGTTAACCTGAGACTATGTTATTCTAAAAACAACTTCACCCATGAGTTAACAACGCGAAAACTAATATTAATCCAATACATTTTGTGCCTTAAATGGATTTTAACAAAGCAGTGTTGGCCTTGTGGCTTCAACGTTCGACTCTCAGCCCGGTCGTAGGTTCGATCCCCGGATGCGCACCAATGGCTTTCATTATATTTAACATTCGCTCGAACGGTTAAGGAACACATTGTGAGGAAACCAGCTTGCCTTAGATAAAAAAAGTCGAGAGCGTGTGTTAGGCACAGAAGACCAATCACCTACTATTCCTATTAGATTAACAAATGATAATGAAACAGATACAGAAATTTGGGACCCAGATCTAAGAAGGTTGCAGCGCCACCGATTAATTTTGTAATGGTTTTTAAAAGATCCCTTACAAAAATAATTCAGAACTCATAAGTTTTGTAGCTAAAAGTAAATACTTCTATTACACTGTTCGTAACATATAAATTTTGTTCCTATTAAAACTTTGTTTAGTAGCAAATCAAAACCTAAGACAAAGATAAAGATATTAATTAAATTCTCGAGCCGTGAAAGTACTACATTAAAAGAGATGCCCACATAAAAAGTATTTCTGTAATTCTGAGAAAAATTAATTCATTTGACTCCTATAGGTACTCCCAATGCAAAGCAATAATAAGCTTTGAAAGTTATAAATATGTCTCAAAAAGGCCGTAGGCTGCGTCCGATATAATTTCCTCCTTCGCATTGAATCCCGTTTAAGACGCTCGTATTGAAAAGTATTGATTATTGGCTATGATTGAAACGCGTTGACCGTGAGGAGGCGGTGGGCCCACTAAGCTACGGATTCGTACAGATACTGTCCATACACGGCTGTTTCGGCAGCGATTTACGCAAGGTAGGCAGGCGTGAAGAGGCATCCACCTGGCACCACTGATGCTGGCTTTTTCGATGTCCCGCTCAACATTCTAAAGGATTGCCCAATATAGGAGAAAGGACGAGACGGTGGCAAAGGCGTGCTCCAGGGTGAGTATGCTACTCTCGATCAAGCTAGTAAGAGAATCAGTTACAAGGACGTGGGAAATCGTCCAGAGATAAGGGAGAAAGAAGGGGTTGAGATAGTCAAGGTGGTCGATCGGGGTTGACCATAAATATTTTGTTGAGTTTCTGTTTCGTTCGATAGAAGTGATGGCCTACTGGCTAGGCACACCCCTCTCAACCCTGAGATCGTGCGTTTGAATCACGCTATATTCATCAACTTTAAGGTAATAGTACGCAGGCGTTACACTTTTATCACAAGGAAAAAAGGGTTCAAGCGGAAGAAAAGCTGGCTGCAAATAATTGCTTTTAAACCAGCATTGCAACAAATATGCAGGCTTTTCTCCCACAATATACTGATAGTGACATTAAGCTAACAACCAGACACTACTTTAGTTATTATTTTTATTATATTATTATTTTAACAAGATACAGCTACTTGGCTGAGAAGGCCCAAGTGGGAAACAGAACAGAGGAAGACCGTCGTTATCAAAATGGATCGTATCAAAGGATACAGCTTGCCCATGACAGAGATACCTGGAGCAGGCATTCGGCCCCTCCGCAGGTGTATGCCTAAAGTAATAACTATAATATTATATTATCTAAGATAATAGACATTAGTGCAGATGAAAGTGTAATTTATTTCTTATAGGTAATAAATAGGATTAAATTTACTTTGATTTATAAAGAAATAAGAGGCTTTTTCGTCATTTATTAATTGTAAGTGAGATAAATTGAACCGTTTGTAATATCTAAAAATATTCCCAGCATTGATTTAAATGTTTACTTTCCGTACATTTTTAAATATACTGTGGTAAGCTCCACTACCGCACGTGTTTGCGATCAAAACAATTGAAACGTGTTCCTGAATAATGTACAAAATATCGTTTTATCTACTGGAATTTGGCAGGTTTTTTACACAATCTCTGGATGCATGTTGTTACATAATGTTCCCAAAATCTTGCTTCTGTTCATTTATTTTTTTAGTAAGCTTCATAACAAAACCTTCATAAAGAAGTTTTAGCTTGTATTAGTTGAAATTAAGGTTGAAATAAAGGAATAAGGTTCTAATGAAACTGAACAAAAATCTTTGTATATAAATTTGATCATTATTTTGTTAATAGACGACTTTATATGTCGACCAAATTAACTTAAAATGGTGTTAAGCTTCTTATTTATTAGATAGAAACAATTTTACAATTAGAGGTTTTGGAATTATAGCCCAAACCAAAATTATTTTAAACCGAAAATTCACAAGCTTAATTTAATTTGATACTTAGTTAACGACATTGTTATTCGATACTCTTGCGACAGTAGAAGCTGCGTCAATCGATTATGAATATACGCATTATACACACATATATATAATATATAATTATAAACCTACCTACCTAACCTACTAACTACTTAAATGATCCTAATCCTTGAGATTGATTTGCCCCAGTTCAAACAATTTGTATTAAAAACTTGGCGATTGAAAAGAGTGGCGGAAAGTTTCTTGCCAGTTCTTCTTGCCCGCTCTACACCCTTGACTTGCGAACTGGTAGTAAATGTAAATTAACAATTAATTTAATTATTTTGACGTTCATAAGTGTACTTATTTATCTATATGAATAAAGTAATTCCGAGTTTGAGTTGAGTTGACCAGTTTCAATATCAGGACTATTTTTTACATTAAAACATATTTAATTGACTACTCGGCTATTAGTGACCACGCATTTTTCTTATATAGCTATTTGCCCACAAAATTTAATAATGAATTTCTTGATCATCAATACATGAGTTATATGACAGTAAACTTTATGTACCTTAAAATTCTTTCATATATTTCGTACGCATATGAAGATACCAATAAAATTTCCAACTCCTCTGGCATGGAACTCAAATCGATAGCAGGCGCAATGCAGGTTAATTTTTTTTCGCGTATGCATTTTGAACGGAGATTACACTTCCATATAAAACTATATTCATGTACTTGGTACTTGTTATATTAGTTATTATTGATATAAGCAGTGTTGGCCTAGTGGCTCCAGCGTGCGACTCTCTACCTGAGGTCGCAGGTTCGATCAGCGGCTGTGCACCAATAGACTTATTTCTATGTGCGCATTTAACATTCGCTCGAACGGTGAAGGAAAACATCGTGAGGAAACCGACACGTCCCAAAAAGTCGACGACGTGTGTCAGGCACTGGAGGCTGAACACCTATTTGCCAATAAGATTTAAAAATTGATTATGAAACAGATTCAGAAATCTGAGGCCAAGACCTAAAGAGGTTATAGTCCCACTGATTTATTTATTTATAAGCTTTCAGACTCGGCATTGAACTGCTGAATATTAATATACCTATATAGTGTTTTGGACTGTTTTGACATTGATATTTTCTATATCTGTAGAACATTACTTTTGTAATTTTCTATGTATTTTTTCACATGGACTGAATGAAACATTGATGTAAAAATTGTGGAGGTTTCATAGTTTTTTTTTTACAATATTCTAAGATCATTGGAGAAAATATAGCACTGTAGAAACCAACAAATAATTTAATCGGTCCTCTTTTTAATATTAGACATCGGTATGTAAAGAGAGTGTGATTTTCTTGAAATAGCCTCATAACCTTTAAATCATTTAAGTTTGTTTTATAAGACTCACTGTCAAGTCACTGCAAGTGCACAAAAGACAATGTGCACAAATTAAATGAAATTTTATTTATTCGTTGTGTGTAATATGTACACTTACGAACTTTATATCAAAAATATGAAGGTTAAAATTTAAATTGACTGCCAGTTTCCAAATCAATACGAGGGAGATAATCTGCTAACAGACTCACAAAGGGATGTGATGTATGTACAGCGAAAGATGAAACGTCTATCTCTTTTGATCGTAATTGGTCATCTACCTTTCAATACACGTTGGCATGAAACATGATACATTGTGTCTGTGTTTCCGGACCACACAAATACTCGAAGAAACGCAAGATTTCATCTATCACGTTTCAGTTTTTTTCATATAGAACAGGGGGAAAACAGGCAGGAGGCTCACCTGATGTTAAGTGATACCGCCGCCCATGGACACTCTCAATGCCAGCGGGCTTGAGAGTGCGTTGCCGGCCTTTTAAAAATTGGTATGCTCTTTTCTTGAAGGACCCTAAGTCGAATTGGTTCTGAAGTACTTCTTTGGTGGTCTAATGTAACCTAATTACATATGCAAGTTATATATGACTGAATGAACAATAACCGTTATATTTCAGTTAATTTACATAACCCTAAATTATATATTTAACCTTTCTAAGGAATCACACTATTGTGAACCAATAACCGTTCGTTAGTGCATGAGTTGGTCGCTTTAAAACAGGGCCGGGGATTTCGAATTATATGGATTTATAAACTCTCTGAGCTCTCCATGATCATAGGTTACGACAGAGATCTAATCCAGTTGGCAATACTAATAATTGGTCATCTAAGCGTACATAGGTGAGTTGAAAACCGATTTATTTAGACGATTTTATCGAGCTTCACAGTAATCGATTTACGAGCGAAGAATATTTATTACATTATAGATGCTTTCAATACATATTTCATTGGTTATATAACCGGCGTATCGGTAAATAATTCATTTCATACATGGAGTAAAGGACAACTCGTTTTTTATATAAGGTTTCTCTAGATGAAGCATATTTATTTAAAGTTATTTGTGTGCATACTATGTCTTAATTACACATGATACCTATCCTTTGTACTGTTACCAGTTGAAAGTTTTCGAAGAGAAGATAAACAACGACTCTTTGGTGGACTCAAGAATTTCGGCTCCACTGTTCTTTGGTACCTTGGGCCATGTAAAGTCTGCGTATCTGATCTTTACTGTTCTTGTATGTATGGTGTTATTTTTATTAATACTCTTGTTGATATACAATAAACTGATAAGATTTAGGTGAGCCGTTTATTTATGAATATCTCATCTAGTCAGCTCACTTTGGAACTATAGATCATAAGAACTTACATCAGATATCACGCGTCCCCGCCTGAGACGTATTTATATAATTCTCAAAATATTATATTTTACATAGTTCTCCTTTGTATGTCTGTATGTATATCCCATAGTTTTGTAATCTTTTATACCGGTTTGACTGTGTTGTTTATCATACTCAACCCATATATATTGGACACATTTAAATTTTCTCTTTATAAATATATATTTCTAGTAATATAAAAATACTGATAGGTAACTGGAAAACGCATAATTGAACAAATGGTCCTATTTATTCGTCAGACATTTATTAACACAATTGTGCTTCTTCGACCAAAATATTTTTAATAAAAAACCTTTATCCCTTTTAGAATTTCTCGGAATAAAATAAGGGATATTTAAAATAATCGGCTTAATTCTTCAGGTGTGGGTGGAACTAATTGGTTCGATTTCTTCAAAACAAAGCTTAGAAGCTTTCAGGAAAATCCCACTGTTAAGTCAATATTAATGATAACATACAACGTTATATACTCCGGCAACCGTTTTATGTATTGACGATGATGTGTAAAAAGTTCACATAAGTATATGTATATAAAAAAATAAATCAGTGGCGCTACAACCGGCGTGTCTTGGCCTCAGATTTCTGAATCTATTTCGTGATCATTTTTTTTAATCTAATAGGCAAGTAGGTGATCAGCCTCCAGTGCCTGACACACGTCCACGACTTTTTGGGTCTAAGACATGTCGGTTTCCTCACGATGTTTTCCTTCACCGTTCGAGCAAATGTTAAATATGTATATATTAACAACAATAAATCTTTGCTATAAAACTAAAGTATTTATTGGTTTAAAAAAGCTTTGGTCGATGATACGTAATGATAATTAACCCTTAGCCCGAAATGACTTGGTTCATAGTATATCCATACAGAGTTTCGAAATTAAACATAGTCTTAAAAACATTTAAACTGTCTCAAAGTTGTTCCTCGTTCATGCTGTTGACTGATGGATTAAAAGCTTTTGCAGCAACAGCTGAAGCTGGAGTTCTTAGAATATATAAGCATATATACCATGTATAAAGTAAAATCGAGGAGGAGAGAATGAGCCCTGATCGAGACAGATCTGATGTTAGATATTTCAAATACATATTTTATTTTTACATAGCGGATACATAGATTTGCAGTGAATAAAATCTTTAATGCGATTCCTGCTAAACGCTGAAACTTAAGGCACCCTCATTTATCTCTTTGTTGCGGAGTATATAATACTTGTATAAAATAAATATGCAAGAACGGAGAATAATATTGCGAGGTAAGTACAGTAAGCTAAAAAGTTTCACAACTCTTAGCTCAGCCTTCGGACTAAAAGCGGACAGCAACGAAAATCGATGACAATGTCACGGATGACATACATGGTTATCAGCACTGCAGATTCAGTGGGGTATACTCGAAATTGGCAAACAGAGATGTACTAGGTACATTACCATACTGATAGTTGCGATAGTAAACGGATTTATACATATCTTTTATTTCTGTTACATAATCTTAAAAAAGCCAACTACTAAACCTTTACCATCTCTTGACCAAAAAAATTTTAGGGGCAGATAATTAGTTGAAAAATATATATTAGCAAGTAGGCTATAGGCCGTCTGACCCTAAATAAACGAATGGTAAAAAATATAATGGATATGAAAACTTTGAAATGGGATGTGATGAGGAGTATTTTAAATGTTTTATTGTTATGCTGGTTTTTTCGCATATAAAAATAAATTTCCTCAAACGATATGAAACTATTGAAATGTGAATTTTTATTTATTTGAATAAACAAATATAACTTTATTTATAAAAAATAAGTCAGTCTAGTTGTACTTTTTTTTTATAAAAAATATTGTACTATTTTAAGATACTCATCTATCTTTATTCATAACAGCGTAAATACAATTTTTTAATTAATAGTTTTTTTACTTAGCCTACCTCTTCAATAGCTACATATGAAACATTTCACTATGATCACCCATAATTTATTGGAATAAAAAAACTACATAACCCTATATTTTTTTGTTCTTTTTTTTTCTCAATAAAAAAAACCTCTTCAGAATGCGAAGAAGCACGATGGAGCCGGAAGGAACTGTCTTCGAGTTTACCAGTCTTCAACATTTTGCCATTAATTTAATTTTTGTAGATTAACACAAAGTTTACATAAGCTGAAAGAGATTTGATTCGTAAATTATATATCGAAACTATTTATTTAGTACCAATTTTGCCAAACCGCAGATCTATTTTCATCATCACCTAAATATAATTTGTGGTCTTGACAAAAGCGTGCTTTAGTTAAAACTCTGTAACACTCGCTGAGTTTTATGAATAAGTGCTTTCATATTTGTCACTATTGAAGTTTTTGCTTTGTGAAATATACCTTAACACCAATCAGTAAAGATTAGATTCATACGTTCATTTTTTAAATCTTGCTAGTAGTGAGGATACGTATATAGCTGCTTGTATACGTGTTAGAAGAATAGATTCGACTACCGTTATTTCCGCAGCCGAGGCAAAAGGATAAAATCGTTCGAATCCGATAACTACCTGAACAGGGATGATATAAATAGTAGAGGTATATGTATGGTAAAATTAGTATTTCTGACTGAAGTGGTAATGAAATTGGACAAAGTTTGTGATTTCCTTTTTGGTGGTTGAGTACGTTATTTTCTCAAAGAATTACATTCACCAAGTAAGAAAATTTAAGGTAGGGTGTATCGTGTTATCAAATTATTGTAAGATAATCTTTAAAAATGAAAATAATGGTAGGAAATATTGAAATATAAACTATGAAACTTTGTGTAAATTTGATTTCGCTCGAAAGCAAAGAAACAAATGTAGGGTTCAAAAGTACCTAATAATTAAATAACATAAAAAATTTTATGTTATTTTATAGGTATGCTATTAATTATGTGCCCCTTAAAAAGTTATTTTTAATTTATGAATCTATGAGAAAAGAGAATTGTTTAATTTTTTTCATTTATTTAGAAACGGATTGAATAATAAAATATAGTTTCATATTTGAAATCATTCTTTACGTATACATATTTTGATGTTTTCAACAATACTACGAGGAATCCGGAGGGCCCTTTATAGGATATTATGATGTCTCGCAGCATGGCTTTTATTGTTATGAAACATTACAAAGTCTATTAAATATCACATTGTAGTAACATCTACATACATATATTAATTAAAGTTATTATTTACAACTTGTTTTATTAAATATAGAGTTATCGAGTGGTTATGACTGTACATAAAGTCTTTGTACTTATGAAATACATTTATTCTTTATGCCAGTCCAAGAGAACTTCTTGCCATTCTTTAAACCTAAACGTTTTGATTTAGAACTAAATCGTAAGGAACTGCAATCATAACACCGTGCTCCACTTAAAATTCTAATAAAAATATATGTTGAAGTTACATGTATGTTCTTATAAGTACATTCTTGAAACTTTACGTGTTACCCTTGTAAATACGGATCAAAATTTTAATTAAACTTGGATTGTTCTCTAAGTTGGAACATAATTGTTTCAAACCAAGAATTATTTTCTTGATAAGACTTTTATTTTTGTAAGATTTTTTCAACATACTTAAATATCGTCCAATTTCAAAATTGACAAGAAACATATAACCTACTTTTGAAGAGGTATAGTTCTACGCGATCCAAATCGCGGATATTATAAAACTCTATCGAAATAGTACACAAAAATGTTCGATATAGCTATTTGAAGTTACAACTTTACTGTACGCCATATGCCCTCTAAATGACTCACGAGTGCGTTGCCGGCCGGCTAGTGTATTCACGGAATAGATAAAGGGTAATTTTTTTTAAAAATAGAACAGGGTGCAAACGGGCAGGAGGTTCACCTGATGTTAAGTGATACCGCCGCCCATGGACACTCTCGATGCTAGAGGGCTCGCGAGTGCGTTGCCGGCCTTTTTAGAATTTGTACGCTCTTTTCTTGAAGGACCCTAAGTCGAATTGGTATAATTATTGGAAGGTATAAAGCAGATAGGCCTATTATATAACATATGGATTAATTTATTAGTATTAGTATATTTTATGTTGATTCTTTTTTTAAAGTAGTACTTAAAATATCAACTAAAACAAATCTCGACAAGGGCTACCAATACTGAGTTAATGGATTATTAATCAATAATTCAAGGGTAAAATTTCCGTTGCCAGCAAAGTTGCCCGTAACAAGTCACTGACGCGGAGATAACTCGTGTGATCACAAAGAACCTTAATGTGTGATGGACGCAGGAAAAAAAGATCTATGAAAATATCATACAATCGATTGAGAGTCGAGCGCAATGTTTAGTCTGGAGCCGTTAAATACCTTGTTAAATAGATTTTGTTTTGGTTCTATTTTAGTTGTATCATTGGCTTTGTCTTAATGTGATTTGTGTTCAGTTTAATTTAACTCATTGTGTAACCCTATCGTAATATCAAATAGTAGTAGAAAATTGGAAATTTACACAATATTATACGTTATTATTATAAATCATATACAATTTCATGTGAGTCGCCTAAGCTAGCGGTTTGAGGAGATCATTCAATAACTATGTTACAATAAAAATACATCATATTTAATTGAACCAAAGCCGTCTTTTTGTTATCATAAAAGACATTTTCTTAGTATTTCTTCTAATAACAACCCTTTTCGTAGGGGATGTACGCCTCTGTCTCACCGATCTCTGTACAAATTGGTTGCTAGGGAGTCATCAATTTGTTTAGAGTCTTCAACATTCACTTAAGGAAAATTAATTCATATAAGTTTTTTTTTTAATTTCTAATTAACAATTAGACTTGTTATGTTTCGCCTTATGTTGACTTACAAAGGAGCGTCGCTCTTAAATTTCGATAGTTAAATTTACTTACATCTAAGGGAGCTAACGTTTGGTGGATTAGCTTTGATGTAAAGTTGGACTCCGTAATTTCCTGATGAAGCAAATGGCTGTACTGGTCGGGTGGAAAGCCGCCAGTCTTTTGTATTCTCATCGGGTCAAGGTTACAGGTTGAATCAGGTACAAAGACTCTAAGCCTATTATATTTTTGTCAACATTGATATGCTGGAGTTCAGCCAAGTGGAAGTAACGATTACAGCCGAGGTCACTGGAATAATGTTCCCAGGTCACGCACTGAATGGCCCGAACTGGAAAAATAGATCTTACTACTGATAATATTGATACACAAATCTGTTGGTAAGTTCTTAAATATTATACAGAAACGTTTTTAAAAAATTTTGTATTCCATTCTCGTTAGTATGATTTAGTAGTTTGTATGATTTTTTAAGTATTGCAATACAGCGAGGTAATTAATGATGCTAGCTTTAAAGGGACACCATAAAGATTTTGTTTTAATGCAAGTGTCAGTAACTTTTAATATCTAAATTAATTACTGTTCAACAATAAACAGTTACAATAGTTTATTATGAAAATGTTTCAGATCTTTCACCATTACGATATGATATCAACCACAAAATCCTTCTACGAAATTGCAAATGTGAAATGCATCAGAAAATATCAATAACGCAATTCAATTTTTATATGAATCGTTCAAATTGCACTTTATTGAAGTTTACATTTCCAAGTATGTACTTTACAACTTTGGCCTTACATCGGTGCATTAAGTCTGATTACATAGAAATGTTTATCATTATTGTGGCCATCTTACATTAGGGATGTACAACTACGCGAAAATGAAAGAATACTGTAAAAGAGCAGTATATAAATTGCATCATAACAATTTATATACTGCTCTTAAAGATGAAAAGCACATATCTCTTATGAAATACACAATATGTGTGCAATCGGAATTAGTCATTACCTTGTGTGATTAGTGCATTTGCTTGTTCTAATTGAATGTACTAAAGAGGGCGTCGTGTGCAACCACGACTAAGCTGACTAGATCACAATTCCATTATACGTAAACAAAATCAATATTAGAGTTTTAATTAGTGTTTTTATTTGAAGCATTTTAAGTCTCGTAACTTCTCAATTAGGCATACCTGCTTTTCATGTAACATTGTTTAATCCACACAAAATCACTTTTTAGCCAGGTATCAGTCTCTGGAGACTTTTTGCAGATTGTATTTTTATTAAAACAGAGAAAACAAAAAATTACAATTTTGAACTCAGGATTTGATTAGATAATACTGTCCTGCACGCAATCAATTTCAATATATCATTATATGATAATATTGTTTATACTATTATTATAATATATATCCGGGTAATATGCACAAGGCAATCTAAATCTAAACACCCACATGGAGACAAGAGATTATGCAAATTAAGGCGATGTTGTCAATCTGTTTATTTAATACAGTTAAATATAAATTAAAAACATCAAAGAATATATAAACAAAAATAAAAAGTGCTAAATGTGAAGGACATTAAAGTATATAATTCTAGAAAATGGCTAGAGATTGCTAGGAGCGGGAGATTCAGAGGGAAACTGTCTCTCTAGGTACTAGTTAGGTTATTAAATAGTAGATTATCAGATTTACGCAGCCATCCCCGGCAGATGTTAGATCGAAGCACAATTCATACTATAATTCTCTTAACTGTGACATGAATGAAGAGATATTAAACTCTCCCTTGAGTTTTATTTAATGTAATAGTTTAAATCGAGCCAGAATGTCGTATACTAATAGTTGATTATAAAGAAAGAAAACGTATCAATTTGCTAATTATGTATCAAAGTATCAAAGAATGAAGAGGTGTCAGCTGCATCACATTGCATTCATTATTGTTTTTATAAAACCCTTAACTTGCATAATCTTACATACCACAAATGTTAAACAACTGTAAACCATTGGCTCGGTACACTCAATTATAAAAAAAAGAGAAGCATTGTTAAATCCTTTAAGATACATTTTTCCTTCATCTTTTCATGCACACTATCGCTTAGATTTATATTTTTTCTTTTTCATCTTCCACACAAATAAACAAACACATTCATCATAATTTATTCATATATTTATTATTTTTACAGTATCCCTTGATTTATTCATTTGATTACGACTTGTTGAAACTTTGTAAATTTAAAGAAGAGCGAAGCTTCCCTGTCACATGTCTCTTACTTACTACCACTACTGCCTCAAACTGAATCCTATTGTACATGTTACTAAACAAATAAATAATTTTTTATATTTATTTTTTTTAATGTGCATGAATTTCTAAGGGCCATTAGGTAGTTAGGTATATTTATAAAAATACGTTTTTAATTAAAATTTATTACTTAAAATTATTGGTACAATTTATATAATATTGTTATTTCGCTTCTAATATGAACTGAACACATTTTCAGTTTGTCATTTTGTTTGTATTTCAATCAAAACATTCAAGTAAGATTTATTTAGTTATTATGATTATAGAGGCACTACATTACACGGGAAAAACGTGATATTTCAAAAATTTGACCACAAACATATCTATTTATTATGACGAACCTGAGAGACGTATATACCAATATAAAAAAATATATGACTGTGACTCCTTCATTTAAAATAATAATAAATAT
The DNA here is from genome assembly GCF_905147795.1 of Pieris rapae. Taxonomy (NCBI): domain Eukaryota; kingdom Metazoa; phylum Arthropoda; class Insecta; order Lepidoptera; family Pieridae; genus Pieris; species Pieris rapae. The sequence continues at coordinate 2,721,153 of NC_059534.1, read as the reverse complement.
CCTTGAAGGATGTATTTAATGATTTCCAAACACGAGAAAACTTTTCGCAAGTTGTGCCTGATCAATCGATCATTCCTTTTCTCGATTGTTTTCCTCTAAAACTTGCCAGGTTTCCATTATGTACAAACGCTATCTCTGCGGAATAGTGTTTTGTCATATTTACCTCCTTAGATATATACTCCTTGTAACTAAACTCATAAACAATAAAAAAAATCGTCTATTATAGAACATAAGATATCACTTATTCCACGTCATTTAATTTAAACCTGTAGGCATCCCTACACATCGGCAAAGAAGACAGAGGGTGTAGGCCGAGAGAAAAAGATGGTGGTGACTTTATACTACGATTAGCATCTAGTAGTTCACATGTCTATTAGTAAATTAAGTCGCAAGTTTAATTCCCAGGTGAAGTCGAAACTTAAAATTACTGTGTTGGGATTTTTAAAAGAAAACTTCCAATGTTATCGGCCTTGCTTTGGATGAGCCTGCATTTATTCTAGTGATACAGCAGCTGTCTCTGACATCTATGTCTTAGAATGAGAGTTTTGAAATACTTGCACTTGTAGCTCTGCGCACACATTTGTACAGGAAATATTATCCTGCGTACTTGGAAGATGTTCACACAATCTCCTCTTTATTCCTCAATGGATAGAGCGATTCAATACAGTATATATGCAATAATATTGATAGTAGAACACAAGAAAAGCCAATTCACGACCTTCAAACAATGCTTGTAATTAAAAATGAAATGTTTTTGTGATTTACACCGGCACAATTACCCGTTTTGTTTTTATAGATTAAATAGGTCTGATACATGTGAGCAAAAGGTTATTCATTAAATTAAGTCCAATTAATGAATAACGAGTAATACAAGCCGTACCTACATCAGCCTTCAAGAGTCAACCAGGATGTAAGGCATAAAAATAACTATTTATTTCAGATTAAATGTCTAAACTTTTTTTGACGTTTAAGTCAAATAAACCAACAAAAGCAATAGCGAAGTAGTCAGTGTGACATGAATGAAAAGCACTTCAGGTTGCACATTACATTCATGCTTACAATTCTTTACAGGATACAAACTCTAGAAGTAGGGTTGACAAGTCCATTTTTACAAAAGATTCAATACTATTAAATGCAATTTCTCATCCTATATATAATATTAATGTATGTATTATCTATTTTTTTATATATTTTTATTATTTACTCTGCTCCCCTGCCATCGTGTCCAGGGACATTTTCTATCTCATAATTTTTTTATTAATTATACATTTCATTGCTTCCAATACACTATTTCACGATATTTTTTTATATTACTCGGTATAAGTAACATGACAGTGAAAAGTTATAAAATGAATAACTACCTGTTACTATGTCCCTCGTCATGTTCACCAACTGTGTGATTTTTTTTTCAAAAATAATAATAAAAATGCCAATATCAAAACCATCAAATTAACGTTAATTTCTCTTTAAATTACTATATATGTATTATTTAATTTAAGAGTTTTATTCATGTAGCTTTTACTTGAAATTAAAGACTTTTCAAGATTTCTACATAAAACAAATACATTATAATACATTCTAGTGTTATTTAATAATAAATATATTTTTTTAATTTGCAACCCTAATTGTGGAAAAACTTCATTTGTCTTTTTGTACCAAGCTCTGCGTTTTACCGCTGTACATTTATTATTCATTCACATTAAAAAAAGGATTCCATTTTTAACAGTTGTTTTAGAATGTATTTCTATGAGAGTTTATATTTTTGAATTTCTTCGTTATAGATGCTTAATTTGTATTTTATTATGTGAATAAAAACTAGCAAACCCTCGTGTAATATAAAATATTATGTTGACAAGAAGCGTTCATTACATGTTTGAAAAACACTAGTTTTACGGCATTTTTCAGCAGTTATGTATTTCCTTATATTACTTTATTGCTTTTGTAGATGTCTACGCGACATGTCACTGCTACAGAACGTGTTCGTAGCAAGTTCGTAGAGCTCGCTCGTTCTACGTGCTACGACACACAGTTAAGTGGGGTCAAGAGGCAGCCTTTTGACGCTTTGCTTAAGTAAAATTTAAACATTCGCTTCAAATAACTGAAGTTTTTGAATGAATATTAATAAAACAATAGTTAAATGTTACTTGTTGTTAATGAATGCGTATTCCATTAAGCAACATGCCAATTCCTTTAGCAACCGGTGTAAGCAGAATTTCACTAATATACGCTTGTCATAAATAATTTTGGTAAATTTCAGAATTTTTGGTAAAAACTAAAGAAATTTTTGAAGTTTTAATATATGAATGTATGAAGATAAAATATTAATAATTCTATAACGAAAATTTAATTACTATTTATTTTTAGTTATTCAAATGAAAATACTGTTCCGTAAAAGCTCCCTGATAGACCACGCACTACCACTTTTAAGTAAAATCATAAATCTCAAAATAATACGGATGTCTGTCACTAAAGCTTCATAAATAATAATTTAAGTACAAAAAACACTTTGTCAAAATAAAACAATAAATTACAGAATAAACTCCGAAAAGTTTAGCAAAGAAATCAATTTAAAAGTTTAGTTGTCTGCGGAAAATAAGGCCCGCCGATGAATAAGGAAAAAAAAATATTCTTACCGAAGAAGTAGGTATCTTTAACAACGCGATTACGACTCGTCAACTTTGAGTAACGCTAGCACACGTCTACTCAGCTCGACAAACGAAACGCGTCTGATAAAGCTTGGAACAGCAATTGCTACCAGTCCGCAGATTCTCTATTACGCAGCGCTGAAAACGTCATAAAAGCGCTGTAAACTGAAATCGCGCTGGTTAATATTTATATTTTTCAGTTTGTTGCATTGAAACGATTTATTTTATGCAAATATGAGTTAGTATGGTAGATAACATTTTAATTATTAATAGCATTATTATGTCAAGAATTTCATCATAAAATAGTACACAAACATATTCTGTAACGCAATTTAATTAACTTAAATTACAGCGGTAAAGCGATATATTGGTTACGTTTGAAGCCCAACCATGGGAGGAGGACCCCTCACATCTGTTGCGTCGCGCATGATCCAAAAGACGGGAAAAACGATTACAAAAAACATAAAATTTCCATTTTGTTGACCATGTTGAATATTGTAATGAGATTCTAGAACGAGTGAATCAATTGAATTTGTCAATAGAAATGTCCTTGTTGGGAAGGAAAAAACGAATTTAAATTATATAATAATATGATTTAGTTACTAAATAGAATTTATTATTTACCGGTTATGTATTGAATATTTAAATTTCGTTTCAAATGTGGCTTCCAAAATCTTCAAATAAATATCACTTTTCGTATTTTTAGATTTCTTTCGGGGAGGGGATTTCAGCTTTAATACAGTTTTCTAATAATTTAAATAAACATTTAATAGACTTACCAATCTATTATTATGTTATAAATAGTAAAATCAGTATTAAAGAACCTAGCCATTATTAACCTATTTTAAAACACAAACAGCGACGCTACAATCTTTGTTTCTGAAATGTTTATATGTATTTGTATATTTTTTTATAATAAGCAAATTACCATTCCATTGAAATTATTATTATGAAATCAAAGATTAATAAACTTCACTATTTAAAACTGAAATCGATACTTTTTAAATATATCAAAAAAAATATTACATAAATCATTTTTTTTTTATTAATTATGCATAACAAAAATTAAGCTAAAAGACATTATAGTCATTTAATTCTAATAAATATAGGAAAACAGTCAGTATTCGAATGAATTCTCGTCAAGAACAGGTTTCTTCCGTCGGCTATGGAGCGCCAGGTTTCAATAGATTTACGACGTTTTACGTGTAAATTTAAATGATTTAATGGTTATAATGTCATAGTATATATTATGTCACTAGCCTTAGTATATGCGTTAATTATTTAAATATGTTTGACGTCCTGGTGGATAGAAAAACTATGTTCAGTTTGTGTTTCCACCATACCAAGTTCTTTTCTATTTAAGATTATGAACAAATAAATTAAATATCTAATAATAAAAAGGAATAATAATCAGTGTGTACATTTTTCAACAAGTTAAACTATTCTTTAAAGTAACAATACTTATCTAATTTACTATATTACAAAATCGGTTAATTTATCCACGGCACTTTTATTGAGTAAATTACAGTGGCAGAAAATACCTCACAGACAATTGAGAATGGAACAAAATAAAATCCTTCGTCGATATTTTCTAAGTAAGGCTAAAATTTATTTTTTTAATCAGTTTTTTTACACAATATTCCTATTATATAAGATTCCGTTAAAGCAAGTACCAATTGAGCAATATACATTTGCTGTCATTAATTTATCGAAGAATCCCGCCACCGTATACAGCAAGATATTCACAATAATTCCATGTATCTCGTACGACCACGAATTATCTGCGAAATTCAGCGGGTTTTAGCTAATTATAACGCAAATTAAGAAGGTTCTGATATTTTCACCTTAGAAGGTGAAGAAATATATATTTTTTTTTTACCACATTTTATTTAGCAGTAAGGATTAAGTTTTTTTTATATTAAGTATTAATTGTCGTTTGAAAGGTGAAATTTTGGTATATTTTTGTGTATCATTGTACCTATTTATGTTTTGTTTCTTGTATAATGTTTATAAATGTAATGTGTTTTATTTTATAATATGGATATAATTAAGCTGTAAGATTAACCTGAATTAAATTGTGTCTGTTTCCTGTGTTGATGTGTGTTTGTACCTTGATTTCAGGGTCTGTACTATAACACAGATACTTGCTATACTTTATTCATTTAAATCCCTTATTATAATCCAGATGTTAAAATATCGCATTGTGAAACTGAAACGGGAACGCAATTAACTTTAACGGCTTTTGCATTTGCCGTGGTTCGTGAATTGAATAGATTTAAGAAATTACATTGAAATTATTTAGCATTTATTTTGGACCCAGAGTTGTGATGTAACGACGCCATAATTTTCCCCGAGTTTCTTACTCCGGATTTTTACTCTGTGCTTTGGTCAATACAATTCAACGCAAACAATATTTGATTTAAGAAAGAATAATTCATTGGTACACTAACGGATTTGAATACTCAACGTCTCGCGCAGTCCCGGATTGAGTTTTGCATGTTTTAACTACTTGGCTTACGTTCTATAACGTGAATGAAAACCACATGGAGTCTGTATATTTATTCAGATCATTAAATGACAAAGACTTTTGTAATAACTGATAACGTTATTGGACAGTAGAATTTAATTAATGTCCATAGTAGCATAACTGTTCATGCGAAATGCAGCTAACAAGCGAGCGAGAGGACACTGGTGCAACGTTTCGGAAAATCGACGCTTGGTAATTGGACCTACGTACAGTTAATTAAAATCACTGGAAGACAGTAAATATATTTTTGTTAAATATATCACTGCATTATCTACGGAATATACAAAGTATTCCAATTCTATACATATCACAATCATAAATTACTGCTAAATTCGTTATACGATTTTGTTTGAAGTTGTTATTTATCCTCGTATTAAATGAACACTGTTTCATTAATATTTAAGTAGGTGAAGAGCAAGGTTGCCCACCTGGCAATAGCGTGCGACTCTGAACCCGTAGCTCGTGAGTTTGAACCATAGCTGTGCCATAATCACTTGCATGTAGAATGTATAACATAACATTTTATAGAAATCAGAAAAATAATTGTTGAAAGGAATTCTCATACGCCAGTATAGCGGTGAGCTTCTAAATATTTAAATAAGACAACCTTTAATATCTGATAAAAGCCCAGAAGTTTTAAGTTCGGGTAAATGTATTCTAAGTTATACATGATTCAGACGTCGTGTAACTTCTTTGAGACTGTTATTAATTAATGTAATGTATTCTTATATTACCGCTTTGCAAGCTTGCGTTTCCTCAAACAAAGATGAAATACTGATTCCCATGTCGACTTGCCTTTTAAATTAAGTTAGTCTGCAGTCTTCGCTCAGTCTAATTATAAAGAACTTGTTCCCAGGTCTTGAAAAGCCAAACCTGTGTCTTAATAAAAACTTCTAATGGAAAAACGTTCTTAGTATAAATTCATAGTTTCAGGCGTTTATAATTACAGCAGTACTCAGTTAGTCAGTTATTAAATTTAAGACGTACGTAGTTAAGATTTAACATACGCTCGAACGGTAAAAGAAATACTACAAGACCCAAAATATGAACAGTATGACTTCTGACGCGTGTACATAAGTAGACATACTCTTTTTTTGGAACAAGGTACGTTTTGTCGTATGTGTGTGTAGTGGCTGTAATTCATTAATAATTAATTTAATGAAAGAAGCAATTAATAGCAGCTGGTTTGCGCCTTAGTCGCAAAAATAGACAAAGAATCTATATATATTAGAATAAAAAAATAACAATAGTATCAGTAAAAGTTAATAGTGTAAGTAATGAATTCTAAATTACGCTCGCAACTCAAAATTTAATGCCCGTTCAATAAATGTCTGTTATGCAACCACTTAATTTTCTAAATCGGTCTTAATATATTTAAATTCTGAATGCCTAAAGTAACTGTTCAATTTTAATGAACGTTTCTATGTGCGGCTAATGACTTGTGGTTATTGTGGTGTGACGTTTGATGGGTATCATATATATTCTACATATAACTTCCATCTGATGATTATTATTGAGTGGCCAGGATTGGTCAGTCTTGCATATATCTAAAACAGGACAAGCAGGAATATCAAATGCGGCGTCCTGTATACATAATATATAAACCTACAGCTTATGAACTACTATTGCAACTGTGAGCTTCGGTTAATAATATATTACAATATGTATATATTTTCAGTCTCGTATATAATATAAAGTTAGGAATTAGGCAGGTCCATTTCTCGATTTCAGAACATTTTAAGCTTACTTACCAACTATTATTGGTTGTAAGTGGTCTATAATCTCTAGGTTATGTACCTACAAATTTAGATAGTTATTTAGATAATTATATTGTTACGAAGATGTAACGAATAAGTATGAAGAAGTAACTACCGTATTTTGTGTGAGGTAAGTAGTGTATTTCTACGCGATATTTGCAGCAATTTTAGTGTAAACAAAAAAATATGTCAGTAAGTACAGCTGCAGTTTTAAAATTTTATATTAATGTTATTTTATTTATTGCATAATTAATCACAAATATTTAAAAATACAAGGGTTACATCAATCAGATTTATAAAATAATATACATACATAGATAATAAAATACCAAATTGTATTTAAAGCCTCGTATGAAATTTATACAAAATTTAAAGTGACCTTATCAAAATATATAATGCAATTTTCACGACTTCGGTCATGTTTATTTATTTCGCAATCACCATGTCACAAGCTGCTTACTTAACTTTTAATTATCTTTTGACATTTCATTCTCATAATTCTAGAGCTTAAACAGTGCTCCGTTATGAGCTTTTTACTCAAAGTTTATTTTTTACTCTTTTATCATAAACAAGTGCAACAAATATTTGTACATGTCGTAGGCTGGTTGTTAATTGAAACTTACAAAACATTGCCTATCATCAAAATGGTTATTTAATGGAACAAGAAACACCTTTTCATCTACGCTATAATGTAATATCAAAATTCGGAAGATATACTTGGGCGGTTATATTATTGATTGAATCGTAATAATTTACATATTATTACAATTACGCCATTTTTTTGTTTTTTATTTATTTTCTCTTAAGTTTCCATTGCACTCCCTTTGCCCCGTATAACTAATACCGGTACCCTTATAAAATACAACACCTGAATAAAATATAATAATAATCTCTGTTCTATTCTAATCTATAACAATCGGACTCCTAACATCGGGCCGGTCAATTCTCAATTAGGAATAAGTTTAAAACAAGAGGCTTTTGATCGAATACCTAGCATCCATTAGTATTAAGAATAATGTAGATAATTGTCGTGTACAATATCGGGCCGACATAATTGTCATATTTAGTTAAGTTATCAATTATTGTAAAAATTTAAATAAAGAATTTCAATACATTTTGTTGTTTTTTTTGGGATTCACCGCTGGCCCTCACTTAAATGGCGCAGTCGGTAGGATCGTTGGCGCAGTGCGCGTACGAAATAATTTACTCCGTAGATCGACTACGTAGAGTACACGGACTAATAGACCTTTAAGTTTAATCGACGATTCATAAGAACCGAGGACAGCGGACCACACACGGCGCATCCAGAAATCGACGACTAAAGGTGCCGCCATCGTCGAAATGCTCATGTAACACATTTCTTAAGGATTGGTTGTTACCATTAAAATTTTCCATCCTAGGAAAAACCGGGGAATCAAAGCTCCAAGTGTGGCCAGTTAACGAAGGGTCTCTCGCATCGAGCTGAGAGATCACAACAGACGTCTCGATTAGATTATTTAAAATAAATTTCATAAGATACAATGGAAGGCGAAACTTCCCTAAAGAATTATACAATTGCACAATATGCAAATTAGATAGGATTTTTAGAACAGCAGACTGAGCCTCGGGGCTTACATATATACATATACGGTGTAAATTGCAAGAAAAATTAACTAAACTATATATGGACTACCGAACGGTTAAAGTCAAAGTTAAAACAATTGTTTAAAGCTTTACTAATAACGTTTCAAAAGCCAAACGACTATATTAATTATAAACTAAATAAAGTTATTTTACTTTTGAAAATATATTTTCATTATTGCACCATTCTTTATTAAATATTAACGATTTAAAACAATGATAAGAAAATTCAAAAATCAGTATAGCACAGATCCAACCATATGTGCGATAAAGATAAAAAACTTTTATGATATAATTAGCTTATGTTCACATAATATAGACAAGAAAATAGTTGTCCATAGCTTTCCTATTACCTTACGCAATATTCCAACTTTGTCGATTGTGTCCTGTATTCTAAAGAATTTATGTACATAGAGACAGAATATCTGAAGATCAATAGGTGACACATCTGCGAGCAGAAACTACATCATCAGATGAAGACCAAAAAGGACTGTATCTACGAAATTATATTTTTTCTCTTATTAGAAATAGACAAATCATGTTTCACAACGCCTATCACTATAAATAACTGCACCCACCATCGGCGATCGAATCAAGGGAAGCGGTGTCGAAATAATTATTTTCCTCGAATCGATAACTCATCATTGAACAAAATCAACGAGGTGTCCAATTAAATTCAATCGTTCTCACGAAGTTAAACAATATACAAAATGGAATTACAATGAAAGCAACTGCGGATACATATGACACATCAAACATAATAATTAAAATTAAAACATTCCCACATAACGATTACTTTGTATTCCGATTTCGCTGAAGTACATCGTCGAAACCGATTTCAATAACGAATAATAAGACATGTCTGTGTAATAACTTCGAGCCCCAACTTTTGCTATAGACATCAATAGCAAATAGTTGGTCATCAATGGAAAAGTTACATATCCATTACACTCCCTTTGCCCCACACTACATAACTAATACCGTTAATAAAAGGAGACAACATACACCAGGAGCTTTGATCGGACACCTCACATCGATCGGTCAATTCTCAATTAGGAATAAGTTTAAAATAAGAGGCTTTTGATCGGATACCTAACATTAGACCGGTCAAACTTCAAGTAGTATTAAGTGTAATATATAGATGATTGTCGTGCACCGATATCGGGACGACTTAATTGTCATATTTAGTTAAGTTATCAATTATTGCAAAATTTAATTAAAGCATTTAAATACATTTTGTTCTTTTGGGATTCACCGCTGTCCCTCACTTAATTTATTAAACAATAAACAAACAATAACATTTAACACAGAAGCCAAAAAAAGAATACACATTCAAACACAGTTTATAACTGAATTATACAAAAATAAAAATTAAAACATATGTATATTTATAATAACTTCCAATATGAAGAATCATTACATATTTATAAAAAAAAATTAACAAACCCATCATTAATGAAAGCTACCTGAGTTTCTTATATTATATTTTAAATATTTTAGTTACATTGAACATATACAGTAATTGTAACTTTTTTATAAACTGAAAATATAACATGACTGAGTTATGTAAATAGTTTCTATTAGACCGAGGAACTCTAAATAGTTGGATTTGTCTTGTATTGCATAAAGAAGGGGTATGAATACTAGTGTTATTTGCTAGTAAATAGCTCAGATTTTTTTTATGTTACAGGAGGCAGACGAGCATGAGGCTCACCTGATGTTAAGTGACTCCGCCGGCCATGGATACTTGCACTGCAGAAGGCTTGCAAACGCGCTGCCGGCCTTTAAAAGAATCAGTATACTCTTTTCTTGAAGGAGCATAATATTTTATAGCTATTCTTACACATACACACCATCACGTTCATACCCACACTTTTACATTATCACACAACACAAACTAATTTAGGCTTAGTTACATAAATTAAATCACAATTAGTTAAATGTTTTAAACACTTTTTGTTTGCTTGTTCCCTTTTCTAAATCTTTTTCTAGTAAAATGTATCATGTATTCCATCTTTGGCTATATTTTCAGTGTATTTGTTTGTAATTAAATATAATTTATGTTAGCTTACTAAATATATAAATAAATATAGTCTTTATATTATTAAATATAGGCGCAAAAGGGTGAAAAAAGTTTTCGAAAGCTATACAGTGTTAATAATGTAAGCAAATTGAAACCTACGTCGTGAGTAAATTAAATTCACCACTTTAAACTCAACTTCCGATACAAAGTGCATCCTTATTCCTCATTGCTGTACCTTGTGTAATGCACTATCTATTAAATTTTACTTTGAGTAAATGGATGCATATAAGTTATGATTTTGCCAGCGAATTTTCAAAAAAGAGAAGCAGTAATCACATCAATGTAACAATGTGTCTTTGTTTGTAAATTACTATATACGGAATAATGTAATACACATAATTAAAATAAGTAAAATTAAAAAAAAAAATTTTTGATCCCTGCGGCAGTAGTTTAGTGTAGCAGTGCTTGTATTATTTCAATTATTTTTATTATTACTGTAGGTTAAGAAATCTGTATATATTTGATGCCATTATAATGTTCAGGTTTCAATAAACAATAGGAGGGTAAAACTTGCTGAGTTTCTTGCCCGTCCTTCTCAGAACAAGGCCTCCTGGTAGTTTTGAGAACGGATGGCATAGTCTTGCTCTCTCGCGAATAATGCTTCTAAACTGAATAAACGAATTTTGATTTTGATTTGAATAACTTCTATATGATACACATATTAAAGTCATAAAAAAACCACGTTCGGGCCTTCGTCCCAGATAGCCAGTGATTTCACTTGTCGAGGATCTAATAGGTTAGAGGCACAATACGTTTACTTCCTCCATAAGTTTATGTTCTTGTGATTTAGTAATTACTGCTGGCAATGCATTATTTTGTATTATTTTTTATATTATAAAATATGTAGTACACAATTAACAATTATTTAATATAAAATAATTAAAATTTTCCTTTCTTTGAAATGTGAATAGGCTATCTCGCTCTTACAACTTTATTACAAACATTGATGAAAATATTGATGTGTTTTACAAGTCTACCAACATACCATAACTTTGTTTTGCAGGCTCTTAAATCTTAATGTGGTTTAAGTTTTAATTTTGTTTGTTTATTACTGTTATTTTTTAGTTTTAGTTATTATTAATAATTTGTTTTTGTTTTATTATTTTTTATTTTTGTTTATTTTGTGGTCCTTACTTTAGTTTTTTCTTTTGATATATTGCTTAAGTTCTAATGTAATTGATGTGTATGTGTATGTGTAAGTGTGTTAAATTTGTGATATCATATTTTCTTGTATTTTTAAGCATACACATTGTTTTAGAATGTATATATAAATAAAAAAATCGCTACGGCACAACCTTCCATTATATCACATTATTATTTTATTTAAATATTTAGATATGTTGTTTTCGGGTTGACTGTATTGCCAGATAATTATGGGATGTCAAAAAGTATGAAATGGTTTCCATGTGTTAACATAATGTTGTCAGTGTTAATGATACTTACATTTCCGCGTACCTCATGTGCCTATTCTAAATTGATGATTCATTTTTGTAGCAAATATGAACTTTATTATAATGGTACACAGTTCTTATTTAATTGGCACCTTTTTGACGACAGCTAAAATCCTGCCTTAAAAAAGTCGACTGTGGTGTCGTGTTTGTTTCCATGGTTACTATAATTTACACATCTCAAGAGAAATTATTTTAATCGTTTGAATACCGAAAAATATGAAGTTGCCGCTTTTCAGTTACTTATCATATATGTTTTCCCAGATCTACAATACATAATGAGTGAAACATCTACGATACATTTTTGGATTAAATATTGCCGTAATATATTATTAATTTATTATTGGACTAGAAAATAGTAATACAATATCACATGTATCCACTGCCCGCTATTCTCCAACAAGACTCTGGTTTATCAGCATATTTTATAAAATATTATCTTCACGACCTGATGGCTGTCAGTTTCAAGCTAACAACTATTCTTCCAACTACAAAAGGCAACGTTCATTTGTGATGGAAAAATAGTAGAAGTAGTAGTAAAATTATAATATAATAAAGTAGAAAAATACTCGAGCGACGCTAACACCGAAAACTCAACCAATTTATGCGTTGCAATAACTCGCGAGCCCTCTAGCATTGAGAGTGTCCATGGGCAGCGGTATCACTAACATCAGGTGAGCCTCCTACCCGTTTGCTCCCTGTTCTATATAAAAAAAGATAATGTAAAATTTTCATATGTTTTTATTGTTCAGTTTAAAAAAGGAATTTAGTTTGAAATTTCATGGGACGTCTTCACGCACAAAACGGAAAATACATTTATCGTGTATTGATTAACTAATTTATTCAAAGGCATGCGTGAGACTAATATTAAGCTGTCTGGAAAAGGAATAAATAAATAATGTGTGTTGTAATTGAATTCTATTCTAAAATTTCTATGTATGAAGCGTCCTTCACTCTGAACTCACCACAATCGTAATACTCATTAATCTTATTTATGCTTCTGTTGTGTATGTGTTTTATAAGTCTTATGAAGTGTTTACTCCGTGTAGTACCTAAAATATAAATAGTATGTCAAATGGAAGAGATTAAAAACCCACAACGCAGGGGATCCCAATTTGGGATCCAGTACACTTTCTCATTTACTTTAAATACTTTTTACAATCTGTAATAAAGTTTTAAATTTCTGTTCTGTAGTACCTGAGCTAAAGATTTAGTTGTATGACATAATGTATTGTTCTAATGTAAGGGATAAACAGGAGTTATTAAGACGCGGCAAGTTGCATTAAACCAGTTAAAACCGGGTGATTGTGAACCAAACGAATAGTTATTTATAATTACTCTTCATACTTCCTCTTTATAATTCTCACAAATGCAATTCCATTGTTATTTGAATGGCGCTTATTACTATTATAATACTATAATTGAACATATTTTCCGCGTCGAAAGAAAAATAAATAAAGTATAAAGTATTGTTGTCTCGCGTTTCATTCGTTTATAGTCATGTGTTTGAATAATTACTCGTACAAGTTATACATATCACCAAAATATATATTTTAAACATTGTTACTATGATTTTGTAAAAGTTATTTTGACTTTATGTGTATTGAAGGTTAGACTAGAAATGGTGTCATACTGAAAATTAAAGATGTATAATTATTTGTATGTTTTCATTTATGAACATATGTGTCTTTCTATTCAATTTCACCTAAACGGCTGAGTCGCAGTCGTGTGTTCACAACAACGTCTGTCGGGTCCGTTCGTTTATATAATTTTAACAAAATGTACTAATTTCTTATTAATTAATATAATAAAAACCTCGAGCCTCGGGCCTAGTGGCTTATGCGTGCGACCCTCAAACATATGCTGACCGAGTTTGAATCAACCAATGGAATTTTTTCCATATGCGCAATCAGTTCCACCTACGGGGAAATGAAACATTGTAACGAAACTGACATGTCTCAAACGCAAAATCTATGACATGTGTCAGACACAGAAGGCCGATCACCTACATATTTATACTATAAAAATGATCGAAAAAACGGATGCCATCTCAGGTCAAAATCCATTTAGAATTTATTCTTGTATCGATTATAGCAACGCTAAATCAAATTAATGCCATTAATAAGGCACTTAATAATAAAGCCAAGCTAGATATAATATAAATGGAGTATATAAAGCTGTATATATATATATATATATATACCTATTTGAAACTAATTCGTAAAATTATCTAGGTCACAGAAGAAAAACATACTAAAGAACATCGAATAACAATTTACAAAAGAAAATTCGTGTTTTCTATTTGTTTAATGAAGATAAATGTCATTTGTCAAAACGAAAGGAAAAAGAAGTCGCATATTATAGGCTCATCGGTAATAACAAAACCTCTGAGGCGTGAATAAAGTCTTCGGCTGAATAACGATAGAATAGAAAATTGAAAATCCTATATTGTTTATCATACATTTCTCGTTATCTTCGTTAACCAATAAACTATTTGATGTTAACGGAGCAATAAACTGTACATCAACAACGCTATCGTATCGAATTCTTTAGTTGTATTTAACCTTAATGGAGGCTGTTTCGCCGCCAAGGTTACGATTGATACAACTTCTAAGTAAAGAAAACAAACAAAAACTATTGAAAGGAAACTCGTAACCTTTGAATGGAAATAGTTTGTGGGCTTTGTCAAAACTTACAAACTCATCATTTGACATTCTTTTGTAAGGAATACATGGGAAAAAATCGTATAGGTATTGCGAATTTGATTTAATACATACAGTAGGTGATGCTTAATTTTGGGATTAATTGGCTTTGAAATATATTTTCGTATTCCAATATAAAAATTTGGTGAATTAGATTGAGGCTAGAGAAGTTTCACTTGGGAGTTGGTTGTAAAAACGAGTACGATTTCCATATAAGGAGTGGTTTATCTGGAGCCTGGGTGGTCGTACGCTTAGTATACACTATGCAATATGAAGCGTATATAACCAATATTAAGCATATTATCATATATCAGCAAATGTTATGGTATAACATTACTGCTCATTAAACATTTGCGATCATCTAAATAAAGAATTTAAGAAATTTTATAAGTAATCAATAGTTTTATTCTTTAATTATTGTTGCTAAAATGTTTAAAATCAGTTCCGTAAAAATTAGCTATTCATTAGAGCAATCAGTTTTGCGACTGGTACAACGATATTCAACAGTGATCGGAAAGACAGTAAGGGAATATTAAATCAGCCAAGAGATTGTTACTTAACACATTAAGTGCTCTTTTCTCGGGTCCGAGTGGAGCGGGGTCATAATAGCGGTGCCGCCCACTCGGATCCGTGCGAGCGTCCCGTTCAATTTTTTAATCCATTGCCATCCCTAGCTCCCGGATCCGAGTTTTCAGCACCCAATGTGTTCCCACTACTCGGATCTGAAAAATGTTTTTTTTTATATAAATAATAATATACATATTTACTTATTCAAAATTTGCCATAAAAAGTTTTGGTTTCCAGCTATCACTTTGTATGCATTGTTTAAGCATTCTATGTGTTAATACAAATATATTAGTTATTCAACTACAATTTATTATTAAAAATGACTAATGCGACCCTTGATCTAAGCCCAGACCACGTTATTTGATTCGTGTTATTTTTTACAAGTCGGCTAAGGGTTTTCTCGCGATGTTTTCCTCCAGTGTACGAGCGAGTTTATATTCGTACAGAAACAAAAATCCATTAGTGCAAGCTGGGTTTTGAACACTAGAACTCTACTACACTACTCAATATAATAATCTATATGAATTACATAAACATTCCTATTACATTCAGAACTTGGCACCAACTTTATAATAGTTTTGTCAAGTATTTCTAAACGTCAATACAGTAATGTCCATACGAAACGTCTGCGAAGAGTTATTCAAGTTTATGAACAGTAACTACTCTTCTACGTTAACTATACAATTTCACGTTTTCGCACATTTTTTTCACACTAACATAGTTATCGTCAGTTAGAAAATATGTTTGATTTATTTCATTTGCCATATATTTACAATCTAAAAATATCTTTAATCCTAATTAATATTAATTTGAATAAAGAAACTACTTTGGATAATGTAACCAAGTATGTCTTAAACATAACAAGTAGTAACAATTCGACTTAGGGTCCTTCAAGAAAAGAGCGTACCAATTCTTAAAAGGCCGACAACGCACTCGCGAGCCGTCTGGCATGGGCGGCGGTATCACTTAACATCAGGTAAGCCTCCTGACCGATTGCCCCTGTTCTGTAAAAAAAAGTAACAACTGCCCAGCAGAAATTAACGAGAAAGTAACAACGCGTATTTGGAATTAAAAAAATCAGTCGCACTACAACCTTTTTAGGTCTGGGCCTCAGATTTCTGTGTCTGTTTCATGATCTAATAGGCAAGTAGGTGATCAGCCTCCTGTGCCTGACACACGTCGACTTTTTGTGTCTAAGGTAAGTCGGTTTCCTCACGATTTTTACCTTCACCGTTCGAGCGAATGTTAAATGCACACATAGAAAATACATTGGTGCAAAGCCGGGAATCGAAATCCTGAAGCCACTAGGTCTAGCCACGTCTAGCCTCTCACTTAGCCACACTCCTCTATTTGGAATAAAACAAAACTAAATTACTTGATTTTACGCCTTTTAAGAGTTCAGGATTTTTTATTATTTATAGTTTTATTCTCATTTTATATTCAGACACTTTACACAGCTTGATTTGTATGAATAATTATGCGAGACCTTATCAGAGTAGATATCTAAATCTTAAGCTAAATGTCTAAGATAAGACGCTATCGGCGCGTCTTAATTTTAACAACAGTCATGTACTTCGTTTGCTACTATTGAGATGTAATACATTATACGCCAATTGAATTTGTATATAAAGATCTCATGCCGAGTCTGAGCTCCTATTTGAAACCTTTTTAAACCAATTTTAGTTGAAAAAAACTATCGCGTTTATAGTATTATTTTTAATAGGCCGAGAAAAATTAAACCTTATTCGAAGGCGATAAGATACTATTTGAAATGACACCGATATTTGATGCGTCTACATTACCGTCAAAGGGCGAGGGTTCACAGTTTGAAAGGTTTCAAGGCTTTTTATATGATTAAATCGACAAAATTTCTTCTCATGGAGCTGGCCAGATGTATTTTACTATTAGACGTAGGATAAGACAGAAATATTTTTTTTAGTGGAGCACTACAATTCATTTTTAGGTTAGCCTTCTCTGTTTGACTCGAAGGCATTTAAAAGCACAGCATCTCTCTCTATCTCTCTCGGACTGGATACACCCGAACGTCAAAATCCGATACTTATGCGACATACGGGTGACATATAGACGATGTGACGTATTTTGGTACTGTGTATTTTTTATATTCTTAGATTAAAAGTGCCATATATATATAACTAGCTGACCCGGCGAACTTTGTTCCACCTTAATGGCAATAAATAAGCAGTTTGTTTTTTTTATATTGGAAATTCATGTTAAGTCACATGGGAACGCTGTCGAACGGGATAAAAAGTATCCTATGTCCGTCTCCTGGCTCTAAGCTACCTCCATACCAATTTTCACCCAAATCTGTTCTGCCGTTCTTGAGTTATAAGTGGTGTAACTAACACGACTTTCTTTTATATATATAGATTTCAAAATATAAATAAAAGAAAGATTTGCTAAGAACCTCGAAATCTTAGGTATTGTAAATAAGACCCATGAAACCGGAAATAGATCACGATGACGATAGATCATAGATAATAATCAATATTTCAAAAATCACTTAATTGCACTATGTAATGTTTACTTACTTACTTTGTAGTTTTTTAGTAAATTGTTTGTATATGTTATTAATAATACAACGTAATTTACAAAATTAAACGAGTCACAAATGAACTTAAACTATCAAATAAATGCTAAATTGTTCAACTGATCATAACATCCCTATAATTAAAGATAGTCATATAAAAAGTCATTCAGGTAAACGTGTTATTGGGAAACGATCTTAAAACCAAAGTTTATAGTTAAATACTTCGAAACTATGCCGCTGATTATAATGATTACTTAATTCGATTAAAATAACTTGAATTCAAGGTGTGCGGTGTAGTAGATTCATTTTGTTTACGATATAACAATTAGTAGTTTGTATTTATATTATGTAATACGTATACTCTCGGCCAACACCCTCTGTCTTCTTTGCCGATGAGTAGGGATGCCAACAGGTTTGAATTTAATGACGTGGAATAAATGATACCATGATGATACTCAAATATCTTTATTACACGTCTGAAAAATAAATGTTACATTTTTTAATTAGACTAATATAGACTATGGAGTATGGAAGCTACCGACTAACGTTTAACCTAGTTACAATTGTTAAATTTAATTCATCAAAAATTGTGCCTTAACTGTGTACATAACTATAGCTGTAACTAGGTATATGAAAACATATGATAAAGAATTTAAAACGGTTCATGTATTAAGTATTGAAGAACCTATCTAATTTTTTATTTTTTATTTATTAAACAATATTTGCAGAATTTCTTAATAATGATATAGATACTGAAACAAATACGGGGGATAAGTATGTAATGTGGAATTTCACTGCTAAGTTAATCAAATAATATTGAAGTACTCTAGTGATATTGTATAATAATGCTTTTTACCATACATTGTGTGATATAAATAATTTAAGTGTGGTTAATAGTAACAATTAATATATATATATTTTTTATTAACATAACATTTACACATTTACTTAAAGAAAAACACTTTTTTTACGAATTAAAGTTATGTATTATTGTAAACTTATAATTATTTAAACATAATTTTAAATTATAAGTTTACAATAATAGATAACTTTTATCCGTTAAAAAAGTGATTTTCTTTAAACAATTAATATTATTATATAACTACATTGCTATAATACGTAAAATTTGCTATACAAGAAACATAGTATGTCCTTTCGTTAGGTCGAATAATAATGAATAAGAGTCTAGACACCTTATAGAAATTTAAATTACGGTCCACGGACAATCTTATCTCATAACAAAATACTTTTTTCTCCCTTATAAGAACTTTTTTCTGTCATTTTAACTTAGTATGATATCTTAATTTTATATCTTCTCAACAACCATAGAAAGCTGCATTTTATACATTTAAGCTAATATATATTACTCTATATTAATATAAAATATAGCAGTTATTGTATAAAATAGAAATATATAAGGTCATGCGCATACAATACCTTTTCAATCGCTTGGTTTAATACTTCTTAGATGGAAAATATTACTCTTCGTTGTATCACGAGAATCCCAAGATTATCTTAAAGGAGTGAACTTCATACATTGATACAATACACTTTAAATAAACATCGTTCCTTTTTCATATCACCCATCTTTAAAGATTCAGAAACTATTATACTGTAGATTATTAACCACATTTAAATTTACACAATTTACGTCCAAACTTAGTGCACGAGGACAAATATGCTTAAGGATGAGCGACCTTCATTCATTGGCATATGATTCATAATTCGAACAGACATATAACACGCGCAACAATATTTAAATTCCGAAGATCTAATTCAATATTACTTACTGTTTTTGTTGATGTTCGATAGAATTCGGGCTATAATCGAAAACGCGCGAGTGATATGCGGTCCACCTTGCTAGAGCGAGAACGCGGGACTGAGGTGTTTGAAAACGAGGCTCGCTAGGTGATAACACCTGATAAGCAGGGCGTCATCGCTAGGTAATAATAGCGAGGAGTATAGTAAAATAAATGGCATAGCTAGCACCTGCGCGTGCACATCAATTGCTTTGTAGTTGTATGTTAGGAGATTAAATACTTGCGTTTTTTATGTCTTTAGGTATTCATAAGATTTGTTGATAAGGTTGGTTTTTAAGATTTATATTGTGTTATTTATGTTATAGTCATGAGTTCAAAGAGGAATTTCATTAAAATGAGTTTAATGTTTATTGTGTTCATACAAACTTTCTGTTACTATGCTGAAACCTAAGTGAATTTATTTTTAATTTACTTGACGTTTTGCCGACCGCGACCCGCTCGTGATCTAACATTGGTCTTTGAAAATAATTAGTACATATCATATAGGTTCAAAAACCTTACTTCTATTGTACGTAGTTTTATAATATAAATTATAATTGTATATAATAAATAGTATAGTCATGTGCGTGTATACATAGTAATTTAGTTGGGTGAACAAAAAATAGATATATCATCAGCTTATACACAACGTCTTATTATATTTTATTGAGATTAGAACTCATACAATATGACAATTCTTTTATTTAGTCATCCAATTTCAGCTCTTCAGTTTAAATACATGTTAATAAACGCTTAGTACTTTGACATGTCACAATCCCAAAAACCAACAATGAAGTGAATATCTATTAAACATATATAAAACTTTCTAATTTACTACAATCTGACAGAGATATACAACTTTGATAATCCAACACACTTTATTTAAAAATTAAAAATAAATATTTGTGTTTGTTTCATTCGTCCGTTGTGTGTTGTTAAATATGAAATTCGCGCCAAATATCATCGACTCAATGTCAAATCCCTGTTTGAATATTTTCCGAAATTTGACATTGAGTGTGTCTGTCAAAAGTGTATATTTTATCAGAACTGTTACGCTCGTCAGTACGTCAATTTATGAAAATTTAAAATATCACACACTAATTTGTAGAAATGTCATTTTTGATTTTATAGTAAGCGAAATATCCTCAACAGTTACCCAACTTTCACGAGATCACCCAGTTATTAAATATCAATAATGTAAAAATATATGGAAAAATGATTATCTCAAAAATGTCAATAACAGGTGTCTATCAAGATTTGGACTTCGCCAAGTGTTGCTTGACCTATGGAGCCTTTTCCTACTGATCATAATAATGTATGACGCAATATGTAAAGTAGATAATGGATCACTGGATACAACCTTAATATTTTAATCCTAGATTTAGTCTCGAGAACACGATGACACGATTTACCAAATGTTACACATATATTCTTATAAGAATGAAGAATGACATGTAACTTGATCGTAAATTGTGATAGAAAACTTACAAGACGAAGCGTCGTTCATTGTGATAGGTCAAGGAATTATAGATTGCCTCATGGACGCATTTAAAATAATTAAAGAGCTATTTGGTATGTTTTAAACATAGATATGTATATATTAATTTTATTATGAAATATTGAGTGTAAAGAGCGAAGAGATTGCATTCTATCCGTCGCCAAAAACGGATTGTCTTCCTTTAGTTTGGTTATTGGAATACAGGAGATCGATCAACTGTCACGGTCTGATCTCAGATTGTTTTCAATCTTGGGTTCGGGTGTAACATACAAATCTCAAGTGGATTAAAAAGTGCAATATTTGTAAAGAGATTTGTATTATATGCGTTTGCTTTAATTAAATTGAAATTTTAAATTTGAGATTTCGTATAAGTGATTTTAGATCGATAAAAAAAGAACTATTTATGTATAACATCGCTAACTGACATTATTAAAATTCTCCGAACGCACTTTCGCATAGGCTTTAAAATTTAAATTAGTTAGCCGTAGGCGGTTTCAGTACCTACAGTGTTTGGTATACGTTGCTGAAACGCAAATGCAAAATAGTTGCTTATCATGCAAATTCACGTACTTGTGGAATGCGTACACAGGTTTAAATGTAATGGAGGTGGAACTGCTTTTAGTCATGTAAAATCGATAGTAAAACATTACACAGCCCATAAATATGATATATTATACCTTTATTATAATAAAGGTAGGCTACCTTTTAGTTTTGGCCAGATAATAATATAATTTTTTGGAAACAGACAACTGAATATTAGAAGCCTTCAGATACATTCATTAAATTAGAGGGAGAAAGAAGACGAGATGTTTCATGTTTCATTAGGCTTATCATGACGTCTTTATGTTTTTAGATTGAACAGGTATTAAAGGATATAAGGGACCAGGCTTTGGTCAGAGGATTTCACTTAACTTTTGAACTTTTGGCTTCTCACTATGGAAATAATTATATCATAATTATGTACAGGCGTCAAAAAATTCTGCAAACTATTTTACGCCGAATAATATATGTATTAAGATTTAAATAATTGTATATACATATAAAATACTTTTACATGTCATTGTGAAGCATTGTGATCGAATTTCCACTTCTGGGTTATATGGATGGGAATTGTATTGTAATCTACATAAATCACAATAAGTCAAATAATTGTATTCTCTTGAGCATCAGTATTACATCTATAGACTATAGAGCAATAATAAATTACGAATATAAACTAACTTTAACACATAAATGTTCCAACAAAAATATTTTTAATTCGAACCAGGTATATATTTTATATTTAGATTGTATAGTTCCGTCACACATTTCTTGATATGTTTCTTTATAAGCACGTAGATGATCAGTCTGATACTAAGTTTAATTAAAGATGACTCCCGGTAATGAGGTCTTATAAGTGTCGATTCTTAATATTATGCAGGTTCCCTATGAATCTATTTATGCCACAATCGTTAGCGGACATAGAAACAAATCTATTGATCTTAGGCCTCAAAGTTAAATTTAACCCACTAGTCACAGTCCTCAGTAATAAAACGAATATTTAGTAAACATTTTATTTCTTTAAAACAGCGTAAATTTTGCCTGATGTAAAACTCTCCTAAACGGGACATCATTAGGCAACTCATGAATTTTCGAAATTTTTTCCACCTTTCGCTGTCATGGGCGCAAACATATAATGTCTGGTACACTGTGCACGCTATAAACAATTTTGAATTTTGAATCTAAATTATTTAATTTTTATAGAAAATATACGCGAATTTTTTACAAAAAAAACAATGGCACTTCGAGCCTTTGTCAGCATGTCAGTGATTTGAGAAAAGCAATAAATGTAAAATTAGAAGCATTTAACGTCTATTTCTTTTTGACGTTCATAAGCTCACATTATGTTACATGAATAAATGATTTATAAATTTGAATTTGAAATTTACGAATGACTATTAACTTCTATACAATGAAAATGCCGCTTTGCTCAAATAATTCTTAAGGCGTTATTATATCTATTTGCTTTGCATAACCTTTACCTTTTATATGAGGCAAATTATCATTTATTTACATAATTTTGTTATAATTCAATTTCACGTGTCATTACATATATGTATTTCGGTTTCAACCGAGCACGAAATTATTTGTGTTTATTTGAGTTAATTTTATTTCTTAAGAAGAAAAAAGAAAACATACAAGACCTAGGAACAGTATAACAATTATTTTAATTTAATATTGAAGAGAAGTGGAAGTGGAAATGGGTGGGACACATAGCCAGAGGTACAGAAAAGTGGAGCAAAAAACTGCTTAACTGGTGCCCAAGGTACAGCAAACGCAAAAGAGGGAGACAACTGAGAAGGTGGATAGAGCACATTAAAGAAACAGCAGGTGGTACATGGCAGAGTGGCACAGTGAAGAGAGAAATGGCGGGATTTGGAGGAGGCCTTTGCCAAAAAAGGGCACACAGATACACTAGAAGAGGATTAAAATGGAAATTTGTTTAAATGTACATGTTATAATGTATCTGAATAAAAGCTATTATTATTCTTATTGAAGAGAAGTACAAAAACACGTCAATATCAAGTAGACAATCAGTAAAGCGTGGATGGAACCCAAAAATTGGTTCTGGGCTTGGCTTGGCTGGCTTCGAATCATTGAATATAATAAAAAGTTCGGTGTATGTTATTACATGCAGAATTATTTTTCTTAATGTGATACCATCTATCAAATCACGTCTTAGGATCAGTGAAACTGTAATTCACACTATTATGCGAAAGTGGTGGAATGACCAAACATTTCAACTGGGGCTTCACAAGCCTTTTATAGAGTATAGAACAAATGTAATGTGGTTATCTTTGAAAAGTCTCGCGTCTGGGTTTTAAAACCACCCATCTATACTCACAATATAGTTCACGTACTTGTTTAGAGTAAAAAAGAAAGATCCAAATGAATGGTCTCCAAGAGTGCACTTAGATGAGTTTACATGGTTTTGTCATAAAGAAGACATGCTTACACGTACTGTATTGTTGATTATTTGTCATAGTCGTCGAGCCTGGAACAATCTTCAGAAATCAAGGTCTACCCGAATCAAAAACACATCGGATGATGTCAGCACTGATTTAGATTGTATGATATAGATTGCAGTGCAGAAAGCAATTACATTATCGTATCGTTAATAAATAAAGAGAAGAGCATTGGTCCAAGGATTAAGCCCAGGAGGACACCAGAGTAGTTACGAGAATGTTAAGTTTAAACTTGCCATCTTTACTCTTGATTGAAACCTTTCGTTTAAAGACACTAATATAAAAGATATTGCAGATGATTTTGATTTTTTATTTTGAAAGTAAAACCAGTTACGCGCTGTAAAAATGTATATGAACTTTATTATAAAATTCCATAAATGAAAACTATGAGTATTAAATATAACTCATAAAAACATGCCAAGGAGAAGCGAGATGAAAATAAAAATTAAAGGATTTTTAGCTTTCATAGAAAACAAAGAAATCCAGTCAAATATGGCCAATTTACCTCACGTGAGCCTCCTGCCCATTTGCCGCCAATTACGTAAAAAAAAACACTTTCAAGCAGCCGCCGGTGTTTGTACGAGAAAAAAAAGCAATACTTAATTTACTGAAAAGTATATTGTTTTTCAATGTCGTGTACTCATTGACGTAGAAAAAATTATTATCATTGACACAAGAGGCGGACCCGCTGAACAATTTACCAACTGTCAGAGAGCCTCGCAGTGCTGCAGCGATAAAATCGTCAAGTTTCCTGCGAGTTTTTAAATGCAGTGAAATATACTCAGAACGATTTTTAGTGATACCTGGCACCACTCGATCGTACAATTATTGTCACAGTCGTTTTAATGTTGGTGATCCGTCTAAGTGGAACAGCCTAGTTTATGATAATAAATGCGTTTAATTTCACATACAATGTTATGTAAAATTAAACGCAGATCGTATATTTGACGACGATGGATGCATGTTTTAAATGGTGCTGTAAACATTTATTTCTTAGTTGTCCATTGGTTATGATGAACCTTAATATTTACTAAGCAGTTAGATCCGTTAGCTCTAAGGCATTCAGTCGCACTCGAGATTTTGCGGTAAGCGCGAGATTCCATATGTCAAAAAAGCATCGAATTTGACGTGCGGAACTCAAACGTAGCGCTTAATGATTGATTACGTAAATTAATGGTAGGAAGGTACTATTATGAGATTATACTTTAATAGCAAAAACACTAGAATGTACACAACTCAAGATGACTAGTTTTGCTTAGATATACACACATCTAGAATATTGTAAAAATAGCTGTAAACATAATTGTATGTAGATATTGTATCAATTGTATATAAACTAAAATAGTAAATCCTTTATCCATAAGTGTTAAATTAGAATAAATAAATAATAAATGTAACAAGTGTATGACTAATGATAGATCCGAAATATCTTACGAAATTTTCAAGAGATGGCGCTGATAGCAATCTTATCATTAGAAATAGAATGCGTAAGTATCTGCGGCTGATCTATAATTAGTAGCGGTTTTAGATGTATTAGAAGTGCTGAGCCGCTCGCAACGAACAAAACAAAGGTAAAATTGTTTTTAACAGAATATTAGTACATTGACTGTGTTGTGACTAAACCCAAACTATATATTTATGTAGAAATATAACGGTAAATGTAGAAGCACTCATAACAACTTTGTACACTCAATAAATTATTTGTGCTGATTGAAGTTAAAACGTACCCAAAAACGCACATTATCTATTTTTTTTTTGCATGCATATTGACCCTTATAATTGTTTCTCCTAAAACCTCTATGTGTCTTACTTTTTCTTCTAATTACACTTCGTACTTCACCAATAAATTTTGGTGATCTGAAAGTGAAATGTCATCAAACATGGTGTGGATCGTTGTGGTGTGGTGGTAACGTTAAAACTGTATGGTTATTGTCGAAAGATGTATGTGTCGTGTGATGAGCAGCTTCTTGGTCGGTAAAATATAAACCCGACAACAGCGCTAAAAGTTATGCGGGAGTGAACAATTTTTTTCTACTTTTCAATAGTTTCTAATACACATTTACGTTAAATCCGTATTAATAATCAGATTTAGAATATGTAATTTCATACTCCTATGTGATCGCTGTATATTCAAATTAAACTTATCATATATTATATTTTAATTTCAGTTCCAAGTATAGAAATATAGAATAGAAATATTCATTATTGTTACTTGATCAATGTAATGGATAAAAAGCGTAGGTAGACATCCTACGAGGGAAATCTTAATATTGAAAAATCTCTTTAATATATATCGATAAGTATCAAGTTACATCTACAACTCATTCAACTCGCTATTGTATGTAGTGGACATTTTGTGATGTATCTCAAGCGGACATTTTCTTATCCAATAAATTATTTTGAAATATGATTTTATTTTTGTGTGATACTGCACTTTCAAAAGTTTCTGTGTTTGTCCTTAAATAAATATTTTTACTACAGTGCCTGTTTCTTTAAATAATACCAGTTTTGTCGTAAGCCGTAAATTTTTATACAAACAAACGATACTCCTAGTTGTCACGTAGCATAAAGAGCGTCCCTTTTTTGTAGAGTACAGATTCGAGGCTGCATAGAAAATTAAAATCACGTTAGATAGTTTATTCTCTTCACTTTTTTTTTGAAGTCGGTTAAGAAAACATACTAACAGATGGGTATATTGACATATGACCCAGTTACGCAATGACATCCCAGTTGGAAATGTTCGGGAACCTTGAAGAAAGCGAGAATATGGTGCCATCTGGAACCGGAAAACGTCAACGTAGACCTGTTGGTTAAACATGGAATCATAATTTTTCAGCAAAATTCTGTACTGTCTAGTAATAAATTGATAAAACGATTTAAGAATGTTACTTCTGACATTTACAGCAACCGGTCAAGTGCCTAGCTAAATTTAACCAAGCGATTAAATTTCTGCGCCGCCATTGTGAATCCGGCATTCTTTTGACATAAATTTGACATCCACAATAATATTCTTTGTATAATCATTAATAAACCAACATTCTCAAACCTTACATGAGCAACTGCCCACTGAAGTAATCTTATCTTAAAAGGCCGGCAACGCACTTGCGAGTCCTCTAGCATCGAGAGTGTCCATTGCCGGCGGTATCACTTAACATCAGGTGAGCCTCCTGCCCGTTTGCCCCCCCCCCTTGTCGTTCTATAAAAAATACCATACTCATTTGGATGAGAATGCACGGATTTTTTCCTGTCTACCAAAAATTTATTGGATTTCGACACTTGACTCTCAACCTTACTCTGAGACTCAAAAAAGGACGACGCGTGTCAGCAACAGAAAGCTGCCAATAAAAATATAATAATATTTAGTTTGTTCGAGTTAATATTAAATTAATTCATCTGAAAGCGTGTGTAGGTTCTAAATTACGACATCTTGCAATTCTGATTGCAATCAGTGAGCGCACGACTAATTAGCGTTGTTCCTTCTATAATTTTGTAGGGAAATAGAATTTATCTCCCAATAGACGGCTCCAGCAATGCTTCAAATTATAGAGAAATTTCGTATTTATTTACGTGCAAATATTCGTTCATTATCTCGAATAGTGGAGAAATAATTGTATTTCGCAGAAGCGGTGCATCTACGAAATTTAATATTAACGATTTTTATATTAATAACAAAATTTATCGTAATAGCTACTGTTAATATATAAACACGGTGGACAAAGTCAGGCCGGTGTAAAGTCTCTGATTTAAATTAGGGAAATTAGTCTGTACTGTGCTCGCACATTACGTTCCTAGCATTTCTAAGCTAATTTCGTGTAGTGAGATATCAAGTTAGCCTATTTTCAATGTGTACAAGCTTTATTTCTAATATTCAAAAGGCTATGTATTTCACCAAGGTGTAATTTAAACAATTTAATGAAATCTCTTTAATTTTCATTTACTTTCCCTTTTTTATAAAATAGGGGACAAACGAGGCTATTGAACGCCCAGAAAGGGCAGACACTAAAATGCTGCCCTGGACGACGGGTCCATTTTGGCATATTAGGCATCATCCACACTGCAGTCAGTGTAACGAAATGGTTAAATTTATATTTCTGTATGGTTTTAATAGCATTTAATAAAATATCCCAAAATATTTCAGATGTCAAGAATATACGAGGAAGTCGACTCTGGCTATGCTGAAGCATGCAGTGACGTCACAGTTTGTTCCAACAAGAAAGGGTTCTTCATAAACTTAGCGAATGAAGTAGTATCTATCGCAGAATCCATCGGATTTTTAAACACATTTGATAAAATCGATGAACGCAGCAAGGTTAAGGCAGTTATGGAAAATGAAACGGTATGTACAATAAGAACAATAATATTCTCAATCGTATGGTCGTCTGCAACAGAGATATTCTCTTATACCACCGTGGGTCGGATATATTGCGAGGGAAAGGTAATTGAATTAATTTCCTTGAATTTATCTCTCAGAGATTCTCTACATTTTAAATTATAGAGTGCATGAATAGCCCTCTTCTGCAGGATGAAATAAGATGCGACATCAGCAGTATGACCCCATAATAATAAGCCATAATGAAGCTGTGAAAATAACTAAAATAAACAAGTCTAGCTATATCGACATCAGTCAGTGAGCGAATTTTTTTAACCGCGTAAACTGCATAACTAAGGCTCTTCGCCAATTCGTTGATATGAGGCGACCACTGAAGATTTGAATCCCTGATTCCAAGAAATATCTTGGTATCATCCAGATTCAATTCTTCATCTTTTATAATTGGTCTAGTATCCATAACCCTTGCATTTTTTGCACAAAATTTAATGCATTTCGTTATTTTGCATTAAGTAGAAGATTATTCATAATAAACCATTATATATACTACAGAATAATTAGCAGGAATGGACGAACAAAGTCAAAATGGATATTTGTAAAAAGCTGAGCTTACTGGAAAGGGGTCTGATGGATACTTTGTATAAATGTATAACAAATGTATGTATATTAAACATCTGTGAAGATAATAAACGGGATTTATTATTATTATATACTGACTGTATATAAATTCAATTTTCATTAAAATATACATACGACAAATGAACTAAGATAAAAAATTTATGATATAATTTCGGTGAAATGAAATCTCACAGAAGTTAGCGAAGATAGGAAGGAATTCAATAACATCTATCGAGTCTCGAAGGATGTTTGAAAGAGGACGCTTGAGTTAACACTCGATAAATTCTTAATATATACTTTATTACGATAAAATTCTTATATTAAATAGCAGTTCTTTCAAAGAAATATAGTGAAGCTATGGCTCAGTTTGTAATAACTGGACACGATTTCAAGCGAAATAATTATTAGAAATGGGAAGAGTTTTTTTTTTATTTTTTTTATAGAACAGGGGGCAAACGGGCAGGAGGCTCACCCGATGTGTAGTGATACCGCCGCCCATGGACACTCTCAATGCCAGAGGGCTCGCGAGTGCGTTGCCGGCCTTTTAAGAATTGATACGCTCTTTTCTTGAAGGACCCTAAGTCGAATTGGTTCGGAAATACTTTAATAATAGTTTCTTTGTTAATTAAAATAGAAAAATAATTATTGATTCGAATTCAAATGACACGTGTAGTTTTCAAAATAAAATCACTCTACATATGTCTGCAGCGACAAACTCAAAAAGTACCGAATCATTACTAATACATTTTTATCTGGATTACTAAGCGTTAAGCAACGTAAAATTAATGTATAACAGGTCCCTTGCATAGACGTTGCATTTAAAATATGCAAATATACCTAAAGACACAAAATCCATCGAAGCATATTTCGATTTACAAGCTTTCATATTGATAAATCATAAATTAATTTTATGCCACTTCTAATACCGATGCACAATATCAAGGTCTAGGTATTGCTCATCCATCCATAAAGCTGCGATGTTACACGGAATATATAATTAAGCTGTTGAACAAGTTCTAGTTAAATCAATAAAGTAAGACTTAGATCTTGGTTAGTTCTTGGAAACTCACGACGCGTCGCAGTACTTCGGGCTTAGGCGTTGAAATTGTTTCACTACTGCTTTGTAACACAACTCACACACAATAATATATGACGATATATTTTAAGGGTCCAATTTGTATGTATCGTGTAAAACAAAAACGAACTTCAATGCTTTATTAATAATTTGTTCGCATATTCTGCTATACATAAATAATGACGTGTAAATTTTCCTTTAAAGGAATTTTACATAGAAGTTACATACATTATTAGTAATATCATCGTCAATTCGTCGATTACTTGTAGTAAAACAATTCAAATTAACGTTCAAAAAAAATATTACGTTTCATACAAAAAGTTAAAGTTTTAAGACAAAAAGTTTTTTTAATACATATTAATAATATTTTTTCCAAATGTAGTATATTAAGTCGATTTATAAAATCTCTAGTACAAAGATGTTTAATTATTTTTAGTAAATTATTATTTACCGTTATTACGATACGAAAGGTGATTTTCCTATACAATTCCAGTTTTATTTTTGGCTCTGCCAATTTTTACCCATTGCTACATCGACAGATGCCTATTACCGTTAGCTTATAAATATAATGTTTAAGGTACTTTATTTATTATCACAAAAAATGTATTTTTATTTACACGAGAAATTTAATATATACGAACGATTTAATTTTTTTTTAAACAATTTGAGATACACGCTGTTCTATTCGGCGTCTTATTAAAAAATGAAATATAACACTTAAACAGCTATTAAATCCTTTTCACTGTTTATTAAAAAGACTACACTTAAGTATTTAAGGAAAGGCTTAATAAATATTTTCAAGCGCTAATCGATAAATAAAGCCGCTTTCGCATTTACTTACTGTCAGTAAACTCTTCTTGAGAGCTGCATTTTAATTAATTGGGCTTAATCTTCTATAGCTAAATTGGTCCTTCAATTAATCGTATTAATTTGTACTTCGTGTTATTGACAAATATAAGTTATTCATTATTAGTATATAACAGAGATTATATATACGTAATGTTTAAGATTAAGAAAACATTTAAAGTGAAACTGTAGCCTGCGATCCCAGCTGGTACACAGTCAAGTTAATATAGAATGTTTCTTTAAAAAAAATATATGTCTACAACAAATTTTTCTCATAATTTTTAACAGTATAAGCCAGTGCTTGTGCGACGATTGTGTGGGTGAATGTGAGATAATGAGTAAGTGTAATGTGTTTGAATCTCTATGTTCTATTCACACTCATCCTACACAATTTTTTATTCAAAATTTAAATTAGTATTCGATTGGTTCTACTAATGGTATTATATGTATTATTATTATGTCCATGGGCGGCATCACTTAACATCAGGTGAGCCTCCTGCCCGTTTGCCCCCTGTTCTATAAAAAAAAATTGTATTACTAACTTCTATAATATCTCATATTTCATATGAAAGTTATGAGTTTATGATGAAAATTTTCAGTTTAGGTACATATATTTAAAATCGCGTAAAGATGGGAGGCACTTTCACATGTGGCAAATAAATAAACGTAAATTTATTAAAAAGCCTTTAAGAAAATGTAAAAACCCAAATCTCACTTGATCTCTATTCTAAATACATTAAATCAAGATTTTTTTATTTAATTTCATGTCCAGTTATCAAAATTTTTTTAGTTAAATTAAAATAATGCAAAGTAACTAAAGAAAACCGGATGCATACCTCGACACGTTAATGACTATCCTATCATCAATTCCTGGTTTCTTTTCGATATTTTATTCTTTATCAAAATAAATATTAACTATACAAAATAGACTCATGACTATCTCTGTAGTAAATTCGATTCCCGATAAAAATATTACCATTTCTGGTTAAATTAAGTCCCCCATAAATCAAGACAGATCAGAAATTTAAGTCACCATTTTAAATTCTAAAACAGATTAAGGTAATAGAAAAGTCATTACTTTAAATCCCTGTATAAAAAAGTACTACTCAGTACTTTACACTCCACAGATTAAGGTAATAGAATGTTAAACTATTGATAAATGTAGCAACGCGAATCTTCACTGCTCAAACGATTGCGCAAAGTAATCTAGATATAACTTACCTATGGTTAGCGAGTTTGTTAGAGACGTCGGCTCTCATTAAGGTGCCCGTGGGAGCGATGCAACAAACTACTGAGAACTGCACTCAGTTTTATTCGACCGAACAAATATCCTCATTCCTACTTATTCTCGCCGTGCTTATTATTTTTAAGTTTTATACGGTTTTATTGTTGTCAATTTACACTGATATTGTCTGAAATTTATAGCACTATGAATCTTATGGTGTTGTAAATTATTTTCTAGAATGCTTTGATATATGACAACGTGATTTTTCTTTGTTAACTGTGTATTGCGATTTTAATATACAATTCATAACTTGGGTGCTTGTTATTTATACGTATTGTACTTATACAATTGTTAAGTATAATCTATGTTATTTATTTATTATATAATTAATTAATAATAAGGCAGTACCATTGCTAAGACTAACCCCATCTACAAAAAAACAATGTATATAAATATTTCTATGATTTAATCAATCTTTACAAACAAAAATTAATAAATCAGTGGCGCTACAACCTCTTTGTCTTGTCTTCTTGGTCTTGGCCTCAGATTTCTGAATCTGTTTCATGATCATTTTTTAAATCTAATAGGTAAGTGGTAAGGTGATTGGCCTCCATAGTGCCTAACACACGTCGTCGACTTTTTTTGGGTCTAAGACATGTCGGTTTCTTCACGATGTTCTCCTTCACTGTTCGAGCAAATGTTAAATGCGCACATAGAAAGAAAGTCCATTGGTGTACAGCTTGGGATCGAACCTACGACCTCAGGTATAAGAGTCGCACGCTGAAGCCACTAGGCCAACACTGCTCTGTTACAATCAATCATTAAATTAGCAACATTTTTTAAATATTGCCAATTTAATACATACATATTTTATCGACCTACGTTAATACATACATATATTTGCCGAGTGAAAATAATTTCCGACTATGCTGGAACATCCGTTTTCAACCGTGTCAATTTCACTCGTTCTAGTGGTTTGATCTTATCTGGGAATTGGTGGAGATGTGTGCCAATTCAAGAAATTTTTACACTCCAATTCTGTAGCAGCAATTTAAAATACTTCATTTAAATAATGCTGCCCTCCTATTAAGTATGGCTTTAATCGGCAAAACCTTTCCAGGAACCCATAATTTAATATTTCAAATATTGCCTGGAGTGCTTTTGTTCCTTGGTTCTTGTAAAGAAAATACCTACCCGCTTTGTGCTTTGTTGTTGGTTGGTTTCCGCGTTCCTAGTCTCAGAACGTATAATTAGTAGAACATAGGCTGACCAAAACGACGTCAAAACGGTTTTGCGAATTACGTATTACATTCAGCCTAAACACAAAATATTGCTGGCATTAACGAGATGTTTTTATGTGCAATTCCAGGCGAAAAACTTCAAAACGCTGTCTATGATTCAGCAATAAAATGACTACTATTTTAATGTCTCAACGTTATTTTAAATAATGTGAATATCGTAATTCAATTTAAGAAAAGCCAGGAGGGTCGTTACTATGTAATAAATCGATTCCAGGCGATTTCGGTTCAACATTGTGAACCGTCTTAATGCTGTGGCATCAAGGCACCGCCCGTCGCGTTGGCTTCTCGCTTGACTGATATGTCTTTGCTACGATGCGCCTAAACGCCTGCCTGTTGCGATGGTGACGTTAACAATTCCTACACATTTTCGTGTGGTATTATTAGATTTATATTAATTTAACTATGTTAACTAAACATAGTCACGAGCTGCACCTTAAGTTTATTTAATACTATAAATTCTTCTTCTTCAAGTGCCTCTCTATAAGATATATTCTATAAGAATACTATAAATTAATCGTACATAATAAATATAACTAAAAACAAAATCAATTTAAAACTGATACTAAATCTCCGCCGTTATTTTCCAGAATGCAAAACGGTATTCAAACTTCAAATTTAAGGGAAAATTTCTCGATAAACGTGAAGAAAATCGCTAATGACAGTTTGTAAACAGGTTAGACATACATCGTTGCTCCCGTCTACAGAATCGACGTCAAATATCTATAAATTGAGTCAGTTTTGTATATAAAGTGTTTATCAGTTTCAATACATAAACTCATATACTCATTGAATACGCTAATGTATTGTTAAAGCTGCATAAACGTTAAAACTATTTACATTATATAATATATTAAATATAATTTTTCCCTGCACTTACAATAAACTTATGTTAAATCGATACTTATGGTACATAAACATATTTATATTGACAACGTAGTTAACGCTCCGAAACCGTAGTTGGTACGACACGGAAGCAGCGAATATGTTGGCCAGAATTATTAGAAGGGTGAAAGATATTTTAGGATTTCTTTCTACTTACATGCAGCTTCCCTGCCATGCAAAAACTGACCAAGGAACGTAGCTAGTTTTTTTTATGTTACAGGAGGCAGACGAGCAGGAGGCTCACATTTAACATAAAAAAAATAGAATTTAGGTTAGGCTTAAGTTTATCTCATCTTACCAAATATGCTGATCAAATTATAAGCCTATCCTGTGTGAGGAGTTTGTATAAGAATACTATGAGTCCTCATTTTTCGAGTAACATTTTTAATGCACAAAAACAAAGTAAATGAAATCCACTACATAATTTCGAAGAAACTTTAAAATATGTCTTATGTCCACATATTGTGGACCTGTGGGTGGGTGTGGTTACCTCTGGGTAATGGAACAATTCTCATTTTTCTGTACCTAAAGCAATCTGCTCTAATAATATTTGTTTTTCGTAATAAAAAATATACGTTTCAGAAATTAGTTCCAGTTGACTGAACAGGTATTTAATTTAAAAGGTTTTCTAGTTTTCTAACAACGCAATACGTTAAATTTTTCCTTTAACGTTTAATTACCTAATCCTAATAATCTCAAGTTTGCAATCCTAGAGCGAGTCCTTTATTTTGAGAAGACAGTACTCTGGTTGATATAATTTTATATTTTAAAAAGTATTATTTTTGGTTACAGATAATGACAACTCTTCAAACGATTTTTTCACGTATAGAGCCTATCTACCGTGGTAAAGATGCAAGAATTTCTTATGAAAGACGAATTGCTGCACAATCTGCTTTAAAAGACAATGAATTGTCCAAGGCACTGTCATTAGCCAGCCAAGCTGTTCTTCGAGCTACTATGACTGGTAATTATTAACTTGCGAACAGATCTTATACTTTAACTGTGTACTGCCGCTTCAACTATCTTGAGAATTTGTTTATTTCGCATAGATTTTTCTATATCTACAGTACTATAAAATATGTGTTTACCCATGATACCCATGTATCATAAAATCGGTCTATAGAAATGTGAGAAATAGAAATGCCTCTACGCTATGTACTTACTTAAATTCTAAGTCAATAATATTCTAAGTAGAAACCTGAAACTTTCCATTTAAAATACCGAAGATTGACGTCTAATTTGTGACTCTTACGTCTTTGTAACAAGCCGCGAAGTGAATAAAATAATACTGTGATAACAAAATGAAAATCCAATAAAATATTTATAAGTAAAGGATACTTGTCACTGCAGGAGAAAAGCCTTCAGCGAGGAAAAGCGAGAGCATTTATTTGCAACAAATGAAATGACGCTACGGAAATGGAAATGTACTGTTTGACATGAAATAAAAGTGGTTTGACTGAGAAAGTTT
Organism: Pieris rapae; assembly: GCF_905147795.1. Lineage (NCBI taxonomy): Eukaryota > Metazoa > Arthropoda > Insecta > Lepidoptera > Pieridae > Pieris > Pieris rapae. Next base: position 2,685,212 of record NC_059534.1, on the reverse strand, counting down.
TGTAACGATTCTATGACGGTTTCTAACAGATATTCATTATGGTCAGACAGGTAGATAAAATATTACATCCTAAATATAAAATCCAAATTTGCTACATGCGAGTCTCAGCGTCGTGGTTTGGAGGTCGTAGGTTCGATCCTCGGAAGGAAAACATCTTAGAAAATTCAGTTTTAGTTTTAAAAATAATCATGAAACAGATACAGAAATCTGAGACCTAACGGGGTTGTTGACTGATTTCTTTTTTATAGAACAGGGGGCAAACGGTTTTATCTTAGGCTATCTGTTGTGGTAGTGTAAGACGAGGACGCCCTTTGACTTAAAAATTAAATATTTTTATAAAGTCTTGTTTATTTTGCTCCAGACAAAACACTCCCACACACCCTCCTACACTTCGAGTTGCGATTGCGTATTGGACCTTTTTACTTTGGATATCAAAGATTTTCATTCTCTATACTTATTGGATTTAGGTATTTTCGTCTCCATTAGCTGCTAATTGTAGCAAAAATATCGCACTAATTTTTTACTCAGTTATAGAATATTGGAAAACCTCGTAAATCTACTTATAAAGTGCAGCAGAGAAAATTGGATTAACCACGGTACAAGGATCCTTCTTCTCTTTAACCGTCCCTGGATTAGAATAATATATTATCGTATTTTTTTATGATCAAGTTTAAGTAGATAGTTGGCTAATAATAATAGATTGTAATGGGATAGATATGCATATACAGATATAATGTATATATATATAAATGCCTATTTCCTTTGGTGAGGCCAACACGCCTGAACTTTCTTTTTTTGTGTTTGTTAATGTCAGGGGAAGGTTCTTATGAATGAAAATTAGAAAATTTAATCATGTTATCCAGTCTTTTGTTACAGCAATTTTTTTCATTTAGAGTCCTTCTACAATTCAAACTTTTTTGATGTAACCTTATCGCGTTTGACATAACATAACGTCAAAAAGAAAGTAAGTGAAATTAAAATCGTTTAAAAAAGCTCCGATCAGAGTTTAATTTTTTGATAAAATGCATAAAACATTATTACAGTCGCTTGTTTTGGCATTAATCTTGAAAAACATTGTTTTTCGCATGGTCATTGTATATCATAAAACATTATACTTTGTTTTGTGAAATATTTTTTAGTTAATTATACTAATTCGAAGTCAATATTCATAGTAAGGACAGGACAACGTGTGTCGGGTCCGCTAATTAATTACAAAAGTTATTTTAGCTTATGAAATTTAAAGTGCGATATAAGAGCAATATGTGTGTCAATAAAAATACAATTTTATTGTTGATAGTATGTAAATATAATGTATATAAATTACATATTTTAAATAAATAATAACATTTATTGCTGAAGTAATTTAAACATTTTCTAAGAACGATATCATGATACATTTTGAAGAATTCATGAAATTCACGAAACAGTTTTATTAATCCATTTGAAGAGGAATCTACGTAGCTTTACTCAAGATTGTTTATGAAATTCAATATCTTCAATTTTAATGATGTTTTCTTATGAAAAACTCTCATAATATAACAATAATTATTAACAACAAAAAAATCAGACAAGATATTAAAACTTAATTTGTTAAAATAATTGAGAAAAGTATATTAAAATAAAAATAAAATAAAATACGTTAATTTTAGAACATAAGATCATCATGGCATCCCTACCATTAAAACCACTTCTAACTGGTTTTTTGTTCAATTTAGTCCAGTATATTAAAAAACTTTTCATTTTTATTTGTTTTGCTTGTATGAGTGAAAGGGAAAAGTGTTTATTAGTTTATTTATATATATGTGACGTTCGTACCAGGCCATTTTTTGAAAATAATACTCCATAAATACTGTCACATAAAAACGTTTCCCTTTTTTAACTTTTTAATTATTTTCATTTTGGAACCCGTATATTATTTTAAAAACTTCTTTCGTGTTAGGGCTATTTCATATACCTTTTCATGTTGATAATAATTTTGATAAATAAAATAAGGGGTGTTAAATAAAATAGGATTGCAGTGATGAATTTCAGACACTTCAAAAGCTTGGCTTAGCAGTAGTCCGTACATCGTACTATCAACATATACCACACCACTTCGTCTGTCGAAGAGAAAAGATCGTAGCGGTGCTATTAGAACTACATACGTCAGAATTCGTCGAAACCCCATTATAAACTCTCTCGAAGATTCCCGTTAGGACTCCGTCGCGTATTATAAAACAATCTGAAGCTCGATCCTTATCGTCGATACACAGGGCATGCCCTAAATCAATCTCTACGATTAAATAGAGCGGATCGATAAAAACGCCTTCTGTCGCGGTCTTTACCGATTATATCTTCTTTACCGATTAAAAAAATTTCACGATTGAAGAACACTACAATAAGCAAGATACAGTACGCTTACTGTTCTAAAGAAGCTGTTTAAGAGATCGGAAAAGTACAATGTAGTTATCATCGTGCGTCAGTGAAGCTTTGGTGGGGCGTGTGAAGCAGTCACAAAACTACATTTTTGTGAAAATGGAGTGAAATCTTCAGCCAAAGTCTATCAAGAGTCTTGAATCGATGACATTGAGTCTCTTGAACAGTGTCTCTGAAACAGTGCGTCCGATAAAGCTGCATCCGTTTTGCTAAGACTTTTATAAAAATGTAGATATAAAATTTTAATAATAATATATTTTTCATTTAAAAAAATGCATTTTTATTTATAACAGAACTTACGGCTTGACTAGGTTATAGTACCTATACTTTGTTATTGCCCGGTACAAAAAACTCAACATAGGTTTTTTTATTGCAATTGGAAGTTACAGAGTACCAGTGCCGCTATGAGAATTTCGAAAACGTTGTGATAACCCAATAACCTATTTAGAGATTACGGCCGACGTTTAAACGTCATTTTAAGAATCATTGAATAAATGTTATATTATGTTATGTTATTATATATTCATATGTTCACAATATGAGTGCGCATAAAGAGATTTTTCACAGGTGTAGATGAAGTTATTGATGGCGGGTTGACTCTTGCACTGGCGCTTTGGATTCGGTCAGAAGTTCTATTGAAAATCGAAAAGCCAAACGCAGCGTTGGAAGATCTGAAGCTTGCGTTAAAGGAACGCCTTCCTGCGAAGATGCGAGCGCAATATTATTGGCGAATGGGCCACTGTTATAAAGGTATTTGAAATTAATAATATTTATAAGAATAATTAATTACATATAGTATAGTAAAAAATCTGTAGCATTGTTTGTTATAGCAAAAGTAATTATGCATTAATGCAAAAAAGTAATGAAAAGGATTTTTTTTCATCATTGATTTTGATTATCAGGGATTTAAATTTGTGGTTTGAAGCACTGTGTGTTACTCGGAATCAAGTGCGATTCCACCCTAGACCTGGAATTGGTCACTACTTTCCTTAAAGTGCAATATCAATAATTTATGAAAAATTTACCAGATATGGATGGCTCAATTATGGAACTTTAGTTGTAGTCATCGCAAACAGCAGCATTTAGTATTGTACACGATGAAAAAAATTACAAAGAAACGGGGTTAGACTGGCGAAGTGGACTAGGAAGGAGAAAAAATCTAAATCTAGCACTACTTTAATATTAACAAAAAAGGCACTTGCAGATGAATTATTAAAAAAGATCATAAATAAGATTTTTAGCATCAGCCGGTTAATTTCCACTCAAGAGTCTAATGTAAATCTGTCTAGGTACGACCACTCAATCGATTATCGAAAAACCGGTGCCTTTATGAAAAGCGATCCCGAATTTGTCATAAACATATTTCGTGAACACATTCCGCTTCTGAACCCGAACCGACTAGAGTCAAACGACTGTCGTAGGAACATGAGTTAAAAGGTTAAATATATTTTAATGATTATAAAATTACTATCGATCATTAAATAGTAATTAGTTTATAAATTTAGCGACATTGGCAATTCAAATAAACCTCTAGTAGTCACGATTTTAAACCGATTTGACTTTGATTTGTTAATCTCTGTGACGAACTATATGTGACAGTGGCGGTATGCCTCCGATGTTTATTAATTTAGTGATATTAGGATCAAAACTAAACTCCGGTGCGGTTTGTGGCATGTCAGCATTTGCAGGAACAAATTTGTAGGTACATATTTTTAAACATAAGTCAAGTGGACGTTAATAACATTCACTTAGATCCCTATAACTGAAACAAAACACATTATTTGTTTATTTCTTATACAATCAAATAAGCCTCTAAAATGTGTATGTTTACGTTCTCTCGAGATGCCAATTAAGGTAATCGGCTTATTATTTGAAATTGGTTGTTTTGTATTTGTTCAATAATAAAATTAATAGTATATAGGTAATTATAGTATATATATAAAAGTATATAATAATTTAAAAAAAGTTACAACACAGAAACTGGCATACAACAACTTTTTTTTACTTGGGGAAACCTTCCGCGACGCGACTGCTTGGTGGTCCGTCTCTTCACGCCCATTGTTGGTTTGTGAGGATGCTTGACTACTGCCAAGGCCCAGACCGGGGCATAAACATACAAAAACTGCTTAGCTGTACCTAAGTACATCAGTATAATTAGATACTTAATTAATGTACTACTTCATCTCTTTCTATCAAATTCTGTAAACATGAGTACCTATTTATACAAAAAAGGTTTATTTTTTATTAATTAGGGTGGAACTTCACAGGTTTTTCAAAAACGTGCCAAACAGCCAAAAAAGCGAGTCACGTTGTTCCTTTCCTCTCTTTATGTGAAACTCTGTTTTCCCTTCACGTGTAACAATTTGTTTATAACAGGTATTCAAATTGGGAAATGATTTCTAAATAACATTTCACATTTATTTATATAAAATTTGATCTTTTACAATAATTTTGCTCCACGACTTTCCTAATGAAATTTAAGAAAATTGTAATTTAAACTCCTTTGATTTATATTGACCCATTATTTACGCTTGACCCATTTAACTTTTAACTGATTTCTGGATGCGTACAACTTACACCAAACACGGGTTAAAATTGGGTCAATATAGCCTCGTGGGCATAATTTACTTTGCAATGGCTGTAAATATTAGACTAGTCGTTCAACTGAGATCGGAACGCATTCATGAAATAATTGTTTTTAATTTACATAGTGAATTAATAATATAGTTGCTCTACAATTTATCAATCTTTAATTTTAATTATAATAAATGTGTTTCGATGTCTCCCTTCACAACTAGCATGGCCATGGTTTGAAAAAAAAAATAGTAGTGATAACATTTTCATTTAAATACGCTTTAATACAATTATTGTAGGGACAGATATAGAAATATGTAAATTGAACAAAATATTCCATACCCCTAGTATAAAATCGATACCGAGGCAACATAATTAACTTAGCATTCTCCTCCTGGCAACCACTAATGGGAAGCTCAAAACTGAAATAGCACAAATAATATACAACTATTTAAACATAAAGAAATCAAAATAAAAATAAATAATGCAAAAATGTATCTAGATAATTGCTAAATTATTTTAGGGATGCGAAAGCCGATACGTAGAAATTGATTTAAGCAGAGAACTAGATACAGTGATTTCTATAGCCTAAAATCAAAACGTACACAAATCACTATGTCATATTACATTCGAAGTTCAAACGTCGTGTAAAATAAGTAACAGTTGTTCCTTTGCTTGAGCAATTCCAACTGAAATGGCTTCTTTCATTTTTAAGAGTTTTTGAATAAATTCCTGGGATTTTTGTTACCGTATTTCTTTTTTTCATACAAACGCCTTTTGTTCGTTATTTCGAAGAAATGTTTATTTCCTACCAACTGATCACGTTTACATCGCCTCAACATTGTTGTTATATTTTTATTTGAATATAAGACCATCTAATAATCTAACTTTCAATTACTAACCACACTGGTTGTGATAAATATGGCATCGTCCTTGTGGTTTCATAACACACATGATGCATGTCTCCTATTCCGACAAAAACCAAAAAAACTTGTTGGGTACGTGTGGCAGATTATTGAAAGGTTATGAAAAAGTACGCTACCATCTATTTTGTTTCTAGTTATTTCTAGTTGATATTACAATCTTATTTGGACTTAGCTTTATTTCTGTAGATTTCTGGTTCATTGACTACAGGTAGACACAATCGATGAGAATTTTTCTATATTTTCACAAAACTCATAAGAATGTTCATCTGGAAGTGGTTATCGTGGTAGGCGTCTGTGTGAATTACAAAGAAATTTAATTTATTTGTATCCAGTGCCAAAGTTAAATATTTTCAGTTAATGTAATGTCAATTTTCAGGGGCGCTAGAGCCGACAAGAGCTAAAGTGTCTTACGAGTTAGCCGGACGACTGTTGGGCAACAATGAAGAAGCCAAAATTCAATTGCAAAAAGATATAGAATCACTAGACCACACAACCAATAAATCGGCTACAAAATCTTCTGGTAATATTATAACATTAATTGTGCTGTTGTATTCCAAAACACAAGCACTAAGAGCACGGTAATACGATGCGGTAACTGTGCGGTGCGGCGCCGCACCACAATTATTTCGAGCTATAGGGTGCCACACGGGCGTTGCGGTGTGGCAATATATTTTACCCCACCCTGCCTCGTCTTGCAGGTCACAAGTACGGCGCGCTTAGCGCGTTGCGCTGACGCGCGGCGTCGCGCGTCGTGTGACGCGAAATAGTAATTTGTATGTTGGATGACGTTGCGGCACCGCTTCGGTGCCAAACCTCACTGTTACCGCATCGTGTGGCCGCGCTCTAAGAAAACTTAACTCTCATAACCCGCAAAAAGAACCGTCTTCGGAGTCAAACTACAAATTTTGTTGTTCAAATTCAAACAATTTAATCTACCGTATAATTGTGTCGAATTACCTTCCCAGGATGAAATTATTCTATATTATATTGAACACAAGGCCCAAGAGTTTCTACGTTAATATATATTATCAACAAAGCTATAAGAAGACTTGAGTGTAAATAAAACTATTTAACGTTTCAGGCATAACTCTAACGGGCGGTGCTAAAATAAACATACCTGCATTATCAAAGTTAGTAAAAATAACTGAAGAACAAAATAAGGTAACAATTTATTCATATTTCATATTAAAATGCATGTTGAAGACTAAATAACCCAAGTAATGCACATCATATCATAATCATTTAAATCCAGTGTAAAATAGTAAATAAATGTGTAAAAATAAATGTTATAGTGTTTACTTCCCAGTCAATAAGTCTGCCTGATAAACGCGCAGTAGTTGCATAAGTAATTTCATACATAGCTAATGAAGTCTGGCCAACATGTATTTTCTGAAGTGAAACTTCTAATGCGACTTCTTACACACACACACACAGACACAGCGACAGAGAATGCGTGGCACACGTACTAACGGATTCGGATGACCCAATCACAATAACTAAAGAAAAATTAAAAGCCGCCCGTGCGTCCAATAATAATATCAGTAGCCATAAACAACAGACTAGGGTAGAAAACCGCCTTCGCTGGAGAAGGCGAGGACCTTTGTTTTCACATATAATTATTTTATTAATGTATACAAATATACAAAATTTTATTTTAAAAGATTAGGTGTAGAGTTTCTTGCCCATTCTTCTCCACAGGACACTTTTGGAAGGGGCAACAAGATTCATCTTTAAATTTTATTTAGCGTTCATAAGTGCCGTTTTAGGTAGTCTAATTGGAATAAATGATTTGACTTTATAAAGTAAAGGATGTATGCCACGAAGCCTAAATGTATTAGGACAATTATAAGTCGTATATTGGCCTTGACTGTACCTATTATGTATTTTCAGGGACGGTTTGTTGTCGCAAATGATCAGATAAAAACCGGCGATGTACTTTTAGTTGACAATCCCTACGCAGCGTGCCTCATATCTGATTATTACGGCTCTCATTGTTTGCACTGTTTCAAAAGGTGAGTTTTTAATGAAAATACTGGACAAAAAGAGGAAAATTCCGGCAAATTTTGCAAAAAGAATTATCTGCAGCTACCGTAAAAAGAACAAACGATTCACAAAGTTATGTATTTTAATTCAGAATATGAACGATGTTTAAGCTTAGTCGTAAGCTTTGTAGAAGCTTAGTCCATCCCCAAACGACTGGCAACGCAGCCGTTTTGGGTATCAAAAGCCCACGGGCAGTTTAACGCTATCGGCTGACCGTACGTTTGCCATATTATTAAAAATAGCAAAAGTCGGCCAGGTCACTTTTTCATCAATATCGAAGCAGATAAAGAATTTTCATTCGTTATAGGATATTTTTGTATGAAACGGGTCCAACATCTGAAGCCTTTCATTTATTTTTGCAGGCTCGAAATCTGTGACAATGGAGCTCCAATTTGGTGTCCTATTTGTTCGGGTGTCGCGTTTTGTAGCGTCGAATGCCGCGATGTTGCTGTAACAACCTATCACCCACATGAGTGTAAATTCATAGACCTTTTTACGGGTAATAAAATCATTTTAAGCGCCATCTGCGGTTATATTTCACTTCTGTATTCAACAATTCCACAAATACAGACATATTTTTATGTATTTTTTATAGAACAGGAAGAAAACGGGTAGGACGCTCACCTGATGTTAAGTGATATTACCGCCCATGGACACTCTCAATTCCAGAGGGCAGAGAGCCGCGTTGCGTTGCCGGCCTTTTAAGAATTGGTACGCTCTTTTCTTGCAGGACCCAAAGTATAGCGAAATGACTTGATATTCTGATAATCAAAACATTTTCTTAAAAACTAGTGGCTGGGACTCGCAAGATGTATTTTTTTTGTTCTATCTTCATTATTGTAATGCAATAATAAATAAATTTTTTTGGGTAAAATTATTGTAGTTTTAGTAGAGTACTTTACTTTTTTCTTACAATTAAAATAATCTATATTAATCAGTGATAATGAAGCATTTAAATGGTGAAAGAATTTTTAAAACTACATATCTATACTAAATATTAGTATAGCTATATATTGTATGTAAAGATTTAATTTAGCCTTATAAAATTCAGCTTTGTCAGCGATGTACATATCCAGGTTATATTAAGAAATATTATTATTAAATAATTTGATTTAAAAAACAATGTTAGTTCTCTATTAGTTGTTTCGAAATAAAGGCCTACATTTGTTTATTTCATAAGTGACTCAGAGGAGACTATCAGATATATTACAGAAACACTAAGTGAATTCTATTGATTTTACTAGATTCACAATATACAGCACTACGAATACCTTTGACCCTTTTACTGAGAATGCATTCTATTTCAGGATCTGGCATGTCAATACTTAGTCACATTGCACTACGGATGATAACGCAAGCAGGCTTAGAGACGAGTTTGCAAATCTACTCAAGTTACGTAAACAACTGTATGAAATCCGTCGAAGGTACGATCGTAAATGATATTGAAGGAACCGCGAAAAAGTCAAGGATAAAAAGTAGAAAGGAAAGATTAAATAGATCGAGAAAATATCACAAGAATTTTTCCGATCAAAATGCAAATTGCGAGACAAAAAGTGTGGAAGATAAAGGGAGCTATCAAGACAAATTAGAGATGACAGCTGCACAAATATACTCCTTATGTACTCATTCTACTTCGAGGAACGGGCGGGACTACCTCAAACGGGTAGTAATGGCGATGTTTCTCACTGAATGTTTGAAGAGAGGCGGCTTTTTCAATAAATTGGATGTGGAAAGCGAGATAAAAGGTACATTAAATTAAATCTTTTTACAGCTTGGTGAGATTTTATTAACACCTCTTTGAGATTTCTCCGGGAGTTTTTTATTTATATTATCCATAAGAATGATAACACATATCAACTATAACAATAAAAAAGTGAGAGTGAGTATGAAGCAATTATCATTAATTAACTGTTATTTTATTTTTCGTTGTAGTCCAGATTTTCCCTTTTCTAAATCTAAAAAAAATTAAAATTCTCCGTTTTGATCTATTAAAAATCGTGTACCGCTGACATTGCGGCAACATCAGCTTCTTTTATGAAATCTCACGTGTCTAACCGCGGAAATGGGATCACTTGAAGTTAGGTCCAAGTGAATACAGAGGATTTCCCCCAAATAGAAGCCTGTGTCTTCGATGTCTGTCATTGGAGTCTGGACTTGTCTGCTGGAGCAAGCAGCCTCGTTATTTGTCCTGCCTACAAGGCAATGATGGCTCCGTCATAATAGTCTTGTTCATAGTTATGAATTGAGCCAAAAATCTGTCAAGATCTTGACTTGACCCTGCTTTGTGAAAATCTCAGTTTCAGGGCACATTTTTCTAATGCTGAATGGTCATATGTAATGGCCACAATCAATAGAAATCTTCATTTCTTATGCTATAAAATAAATAGTAACACGACAATGTTTTCCATTTTTTAAATAATTTTTTCAGTCTCTATCGTAGGCATTCAGTGCAGGATTCGTAGATAATAAGGTTTTTTTTGCTTTTTTTTTTACTTGTGGAATAGCATTACACGGCGCGACTGCTTGGTGCGGAAGGGTTATATGGGACACGCGTATTGATAGAGATTGTGCATACCCACTAAAACCCCAAGCCACCAACAATTGCGCAATAATAACGTTGTTCTTACTCGCTTGAACTAAGCACACCAACGCGATGCGCGTATAGATGGTATTCGCATGAGCATGAACGCCTACTGTTAAACTCTCAAGTCTTCGTCTGCGTAGTTATTCAAACAGAGATATTTTATTACGGGATCCCAATATAAAAAAAAATTAAGAACACGTTTCGACACGACGCAAGCGAAAAACAGATGACTGCATTTTTATTTAAATACGTCTTGTTGGATATACATGATGTGTGTTTAAATTTAAGTTTGCAGCAAATACTTTAAACTGGGAAAGCCTGTGCCAGAAATACCTTTGAACCTTCCGTCATTACCATCTCTTATAATTATGACTAGTAAAAATTTATTTCGTCGTTAATATACATTAGTTATATGTATTTATAAAATTAAGTAATCATATGCATCAAATAATTTATGTTAAAAATAACTTTAGCACTATTCTACTTAAAAAATAAATAAAGATACATTTATTTCATTACTTTCACAAAGTTCACAAAGAGGAAAATTGCGGCTTACATCATCGAAATTTACATAAACTTCAATGGTTTGTTGAATAACCATCATTTTTGTCAACGGTACTAATATTAAAACCACAAAATTCATAGAAAAATATTGTTATTTCTGCATCTTTATTTAATGAATGTTTGACGCTGGTTAACCGACACGACGTGAGAGATTTTGTACGCAATTATTAAACGTCCTTCGCAGATTGAGTTTGGCTCGAAGCCCGACCTATTTTCTATTTGGAAGCTTTTTCATTGGAAATCGAGAGAAACTGGCCTGGTGAATGGCTTAGGTATAATAATTTTCGTTGATCACAAAGCAGTTGAAATCGGGAATAATCAATGAAGAATTATGAATTCAGAATTTTTCAAATTGTGGCTTTAAAGATAAAATGTGGACTACGACTATGGTGAAATAAGTTTTCGCCCGAAATTGTACACAAAATAATGCTTAATATGCAGAGAAATAACAAATATACGCGCAAAGTATATTTTGTGACAGTATTATATAATTTTAATCAATTCATGACTTGGGTAACATCCCAATCCCATTGGCTTAAATGGGACATCAAAGTATCCGGATAAATAATTCTCACAGGGCGAAGTCATTATTTTTGTAATTCCTTTAATTGTATATTATTAAAATTTCAGCTCAAACCGCCATATGCGAACTTATTATTCACAACCTACAACTCCTACAATTCAATGCCCATGAAATTTATGAGACAGTGAGAGGACAACACCAGTTTTCTGGATCAAAGCCAGTATACATAGCTGTTGGAATTTATCCTACAGGCGCTCTATTTAATCATGAATGCTATCCAGCCGTATCTAGGTATGTTTCTTTGAATTAATCTTAATTAATGAGACATATGTGGATTAGACCTTAGCTTTTGGTTTATAAATGATCCTCATTTACCATGACTATTTCGAATTGATAGGTAAAGAACACTTGCTTAAAAAAATTATTTATCACAATGATTCCATTATTTAAATATCAAATATCACTTCATACTACGTCTACACGCGCGGAGGAATATACCTGATAAATTTTGAAATATTTCCAATGGACTCTTGTTGAGTTCTTTTTTAGAATACGCCAATGGGCGGGTCCACACAGCAGCGAGCAGAATTGCGAGGCGACCGCACTTGGTAAGCCCAAGCCTCTAGAGTACGCGCGGCAAATGAATGAGGCGCCTTTGAGCAATTCATAAAGCCGACACTCGATGGCTGGGACGTTTGGTCTTTCGGTCGCGGTAGCTCGGGCGCCTTCCTAGGCCGAGGCACGTCCATACTAAGCGAGCTGCTTCGCGCGAAAAATGCCTCGCGAGGCTGGTCGCTCTGTGTAGACCCGCCTAATAACTTACTTTTTAAAGCTATTTTCTACCTTAATTCCATCGTAATATTGTTAAAGGTACTTCGAAGGAAAGAAGATTGTCCTTCGTGCAATCCGACCGCTAAGTCCCGGGGCCACGGTCTCTGAAAACTATGGCCCACACTTCCTTGTACGGAGTTATAAGGAGAGACGGCGGGCTCTAGCTTGCCGATATTGGTTCCAATGTGAATGCGTCGCGTGTCGAGAAGATTGGCCGACACTGAAGCAAATGCAGTCATTGACTCCATATTTAAGGTAATATGACTGTTATACGTATATGTGCATTGAATGCAAGTTTTTGAAGTGAAACTTCTTTAGGCGCTTGAAGGTATTTTTTTACGGATGAAACGTCACGAATATGTGCAGCGTTTTTGTCAAAGAAAACGGAGAGCGATTGAGACCGTATCTTGAGTCTTAACAGAGTTGCATCTACCACAATGACAGTTTTTCAACTGTGTGTATGTATGTAGTTATGTACTGTGAAGTATATTTCCAAATACTTTTATGTTTAAATCGCTATCGCTTTTGGCAGTTACGTGGTAGACCTTTATTGCCGACATTGCATGCCATTTTTAACATTAATATAAATTAGAATTGGTGACCACTTGGGGTGGCTAATTATGGTATTAATTAATGTAACGAGAAACCTACAGTGATTAATTGCCTCGGGCTGCCGGGTACTAATACGTTTGTTAACCAAGTAATAATTAAAACATATTTATAATCATTAATATATCTTTAGACATGTCTCGAACGATTGTATTACATAGATGTGTGTGTATCTTTAGTCTAACCACAGACAAGAGTAAGTTTTCAGTTTTATAAATCAAAATTATTCAGGGGTGCTACAACCTTTTCAGGCCTGTGCCTCAGATTTCTGTAGATTTCTCAGTCTGGTCTGTTTTATTATCATTTGTCAGTCTAATCGGCTTGGTGATCAGCGTTCTGTATCTGACATACGCGTCACGGTCTAATGCTAGCCGGTTATCTCACTGCTGTTCTTAGCTTGCTCGATCGTAAGTTATTTAGTTTAGCGAACCTCTAACCCCTGCCAAAATATGTTGACTGTTAAAATCAATCATCATACTAGAGTCAAATAATATTGACACTCATATCCAACGACACAATGTAAGGTTTGACTTCCGAGACTAACCACGCCATCTTCATCAATAGATTCTCCTCAAGTGCCTCTCCGTTACTGGAGGATGGCCGTCAGTTTCCTGAAAAACGTCTCATCCTGCGCCAGATGTAGCAACTCTTCCGCATTGGCAATACCCCTCCACTCCCTAACGTTGCGAAGCCATGACTTTTTCCTTCGACCAACACGCCGTTTACCCTGGATTTTACCCATTATAATTAGTTGAAGTAGGTGGTAGCGGTCATGGCGCAACACGTGGCCCAAGTACGCAACTTTCCGCTGCTTAATGTTTTGCATAAGGTCACCACTCCAACTCGTTTCAGAACCTCCTCGTTAGAGGCCTTCTGAATCCAGCATATATTCTTTTTTATTTCATCAATAGATACAGATAGCTATTTTAATATCGCATATCGATGAATCACACAATCAAAACCTGAATATTCAAGCATTTATTTTCTTTGCAGATGTCCCAATACGGATTGTTCTAGTAAGTTCCAAGCAAACCCAAAGAGTATGCCAAACAAATGCGCTAAATGTTCGACGGTGATCGATCCTAAATTGATTAAAATGTGCATGGAAAGTATTGACGAATGTCAAACACTGTATCAAGTATGTATCGCCTTTTTAACATCTAGAATATTCTCGTAGTAACTTCTAAAGTCGCTATTGCAGACCTCTTTCTATATAATTGACCCCGTTCCATACGCATGTTACGATATTTATTTAGAATTAACAAGTCATTAGAAAAGAAAAACATACATAATATTAAAGGAACAGTTAAACTACAAATAAATATAAATACTGTAACAATAAATTATTATCATTTTTCTAGGGATTAGTTGTCTTAGGGTTATACACCAGGTGTGTTAACAAATAAGTCGTGGAAATCTTTACCTGTAAAACATAATCTCTACGAAAATAATCTTATAGTATTACACAAAACTAGGACGTAACACAAAGAAATTTAGATTTAGTGCTCTACAATATTATTTGTATTAGCTTTTAATATTTTGTTTGCATATTTCTTTATAATCATTAGGAATAACTAATGTACAATAACTAAAGAATTAACTAATTTTTATACGACTAAGGGCCTGTTTCACAATGTATGGATAAAGTGCCAAATAGCTATGCAACACATAAATTATTCGAAAGATAAAAGTTCCAAATAAGATACTTCGAATTTCATGACGTATAGCGCTATCTGACAGTCGTGAAACGCAAAAATACTATTTATCCTACCAATAAGTAATAAATAGCTTATTTGGAACTTATCCGGACATTGTGAAACAGGCCCTAAGTCACAGAAAATATACGTAACATATTGTATGGAATTTTTTAGGAAGGTGCAAAACTAATGGATCAGGAAAACCTTGAAGCGGTATCATCACTCTGCAAGGGCGTCGATTTGTTTCACGAGGTTGCCACCCCTCCTCATCGTGATACTCACCTTGCACAAGAATCGCTAAGAGTTTGCTATGCAGCAGCTGGCAACATTTATAAAGTTCCCGAAGCTAGCATCTAAAAAATGTATCCCTAACAGTTACACATAATACAAATTCAAATTCAAAAATCATTTGTTCATGTAGCTAACATAAAGAACAGTTATGTATGTCAAAAAAGAAATATACATTGAATGCTTCTAATTTTACATTTACTGCCAGTTCTCAAATCAAGGGCGTAAAACGGAAGAGAAGGACTGGCAATAAACTCTCCGCCGCTCTTTCAATAGCCAAGTTTTTTCTTTTACATGTTTGTAAGGAGCTGTAACTATTACACCATGTTCCATATGGCATCTTGAGTAATAAAGAATAATAAAATAAAAACAAAGATTTGTCCTCTATCAGCAGGAGGCATAGTGAAATAGGAGCACACAGTTACATTCTCGTGGGTGCATGTACAAATAGTACTAATCATGTTACAAACTATAGCCTGTCTCAGTAACTTTAGTAAAAGCCGAGTCTAGACATTCATAAGTAGAAAAATATTCTGTGGTGTAAAAATGTTTAAGAAAACTTAATAATATTTTAAGAAGCTTAACAACTGTACTTATAAAAACTTTATATGCATTATGTAGATAGATGTGTTGAGTTTACGACGCCGCCCACGCTAGTATCGCCTACGCAGTTTGCAATCTCCGTTCAGATGTGAAAAATCATTAAACATTCTTTAAACATTAAACTATTCATGAGTAACTTAATGTGCACTCATGTACACCAATAAACAAAATACATGATTCAAAATTTACATATACTGTCAGTCCTCATATCAATGTATAACGGTCAAGAAGTAGCAATAAACTCTCCGTTACTCTTTTTTAACGCCAAAGTTATTCTTTATTAAAGTATTATATCCAAATCAATTTCTGTCATTCGCTGCGTTCGTGTTTTTTTTTTTCTTTTGTTTTCAAAGCGATAAGGCCACCCTTATATATTATAATTGTACGATTTTTAACTAAGTGTCAAATAAATATCGTTTTTTTTTTATTTCATTTACGTTGAGTGTAGTTCAAGGGTAGAGAAGGGAAGGGAAACCCTGTTTCCAATTGTGACATGTGTCAACAATAAAGTGAATAAATAGCAATGATTTTTATTTATTTATTTATTTAACAAATAATATTTTTAGGGGCAATATGAAGAATACGTAATTGAATACAACTTTAAAAATATAAAACAATTTTCTATTACAACTCGACAATTTTCCACAGCATCAGTTCTTATACATTTGTTGTCCATCCAATAGCAAGCCTCTCGATTTCTTAAATTAAACGGCCTTTTAAAACAAGAAATATCTTAAATTTCATGTAACCAAAAGATTGTAGGAAAACGATGTAACACCAAACCAATTGGCTTGTTAAGTGAACTGTTTTCGATTGGGAACAGTTCAAAACATTTAAAAATTACTCATAAAGCCATGTAAATACATAAACGTTTTCCAAATAAATTTCTCGCCAACATCACTATAAGTTGACTAAATTATAAAACTTGCAACACGCTTTAAAATATTATGACAGAAAATCACGAGACACATGCCAATGTCAAGTGCGAACTAAGTCTCACATCTGTCAAATGGAAATGAATTGAATTGAATGAAATGAATGGGATTAGTTCGTGCTTGGCACTTCACTGAATTTTAGTCTGAGTATTAAGTATATTTTGACACACTAAAGCCGGTGGGAATTAAGGGTTGTCAAAGAACGTTTTGCAGGCGCACTCCTGCTGCTCTCCATCTCCTTCGCCAGTGCTGGACGCTGTTCTTCGTAAGGCCTGCACCTGAGACTGCAGTCCAAATATACGTAGCTGTGCCTGCTCGAAGTTCTCGTTCAAGCGCTTTATTTGACAGTGCATACGACTTTGTACCTGAAGAAACCAGACGTCATAGAAAACAAAAAACAAACGTGTAACAATTACTCGTGTTTCATGGAGGCAACCGTTACGGAAGGAGGACAGTTAAGGAATATCAACATAAATATAGCCAAAAAATTATTTTAGACAATTAAATTTATCTTCCACAAGGTAACAAATTCAAAAAAAACAAAAGCAAGAAGTATAAGGTTTACACCAAAATATAATCTCTAGTTTTCATACTAAACTCGTGACTTTTTTTCGATATAATTCTGAAATTTAATAAGTGTTGCTACTAAAAACGTTCTCCACCAAAAAAGCGACAAATTTGAATACCTGCTTTAAAGTCGGTTTAAAATAATGGTAATATATTTATTGATTGGTGCCAATCACCCACCACGACACTCGCAGATATACACAGGCCCGCACGGTATAGTACGTTTAAATCGTGTTCGTTTGATAACACCCGTGCGGTAACCTAAGTAACCTCGGTGCGGTTTTGTATACCGGTGGGGTTTGACTTCGTACTCGTTTGTCAAGACGGCTCGACGTAACGCTGGTACCGCCTCAACCCACGCACCCCTGCTAGTGCGTAATTGTAGGTGTTGTCTTGAAATGAAACTGCGCCTTGTTCTTGTTTCTTGCTTCGCCAATTGTTCGTGGATCACAGCTCGTTATCACGGGATAGAGGAAAGAGCCCGAGTCTCTACGCGCGTCTGCACCGTGTCAAGTCTGAACCGAGACTGCCTCGAGACTCGCCCGCGCCGAGCTTAAGTACTCCACGAGTATACCGCGACGAGAGCTACGCTTATATACATTTGCGCCGGTATACCGCGTCGAGAGCTGTGACCCTTTTATTCGGCGAAGTATTCTATTTATTTATTTAATATATTTACATTCATAAATGAACCATATTTCTCACTTAAATCTGTATACATATTTTGTCTAACTTATAACTCTTAACACTCGCACATAATTTCTATCTATAGAGTTACAATTTTCAAACCTAACTTATAATATATTTATATTTCTATTTATGAGTCGCCAACATTCTCCCCCTCGTGCGTAGCACCGTCGTTTCTGCACGGCGACTCCGCAGGCACCAAGATCAGGATCCTCGACGATGGTCTTCGTAACACTCCCCCTTTGGTTGCGACGTCCACGATTCTGGTTATTCCGTCGGGCCCGGCGTATGTAGTTTCGATGATTCCCCTCGGCCAAGTGCATCGTGGTAGCGTGTGTTTTACGATAAAAACCACGTCGCCTGGTTGCAGCTGCTCGCCTCTCTGTAGTTTATTCGTTTTCCTGGGCAGTAGTTTGGGCAAGTACTCCCGTAGCGATCTCTTCCGAAAGTGATCAGAGAGTCGTTGGACGGACTTTAAATCTTTTCTGCCCACCAGCTTTGCATCAGGAAAATGTAGTATGCGCGCAGCTCCACTGGATCGTCCAATGAGAATGTAGTTTGGTTTTAGCGTCTCCTTTTTCGAATTGTCAGCTAGGTTCGTGATTGGTCTAGAATTGTCTATGTGTTCTGTCCCCAACAAGGTTGCCTGCAGTTCAAGTCTCGGCGTAGATATTGATTTCCGAGACTTTGCTCTCGACTTGGCACCAACGAGGTTTACTAAGTATTTTCCATTACCTCCAGTTGCGGCTGCATACATTGTCTCACTCGCGTCTGCGACAGTATGCAGCTCCCCCTCAGTGCAGAATAGTGACATACATCGCGGCAGCCGATTATCTTTTATTCTACCGATATGCTCTAGGTAGCTTTTCCGAGCTTCGGTGTCGTCTTCAATGATCACTCTTTTGTTCGACGCCCATCCTCGTAACTCAAAGTGCGTCTTCATGTGGATCAAGTTCACTGGCTGTATAACTCGTTGGTTATCGTCGACATAGTGAAAACTTTGCAAATAGTCATCCATATAGCGATATTGCTCTATTGCTTGCGCTGCTTCTGGACATTTATGTACGAAGGCCTTTGCATTTTTGTTTTTTATATAAATCGTGGCACAAGGTGACGCAGCTTCTAAAATCACTGATAACATTCTGTTATCTTTCACAAGCGCTTTCTTGTCTTTTCGCCAAAGGAACCTGAGACTATTTCTGTCTTCTTCACATATATTCACTCGCGGTAACATTTCTTTTTTATCGGCCGCTATCGATACGAGTTCTTGACGTACTCGCAGTGACACTCGTAATATTGACTGTAGACCGGTCCTGAAGTCCAGTCCGCACAACAGAATGTCGTTGAGGCTGACTCTGTTGTGACTGGCTGCACCGTCGAAGACAATTCTTAGCTTTTTCTTCACTGGGAAGTGAGGCAGGTACCACGTTTTGTTCGATGTGCAGTCGGCTGTTACTTCTTCTGCGTAGTTGCTTTTCAACAGATCTATTTGCGTGCTATATTCATTTTTAAACTTAGCGTCCTCACGCAGATATTTTTCTATTCTTTGAAATCTGTCGAAGGCCGCTGAGAAATTGTTAGGAAGTTGTACGTCTTTCCTTTTCCACAACAGTCCGACCTCGGATCTGTCATCTTCCAATTGTTGACTATTTCTTTCCAATATTTCTGGTGCGCGCTGTTCTATAGGCGTTGAAGGCTTCTTCGGCTGAACCCCCAAAGACTCAATATTAAGATTTTCTCTCACTGGCTGATTTATTTTGTCATCGACGACACTTGCATGTGCACATGTGTTTACATAATTCATCGGAGACACGCCGTTGTTATCGTAGCCATGGATAACCCATCCTAACTTTGTTCTTGACGCCACCGGCTGCCCTGGCTTTCCGCGTCGTATCTGTAACGAGACAATATATTTCCAATTGTCTTGGCCAATGAGCAGCTTCGGCGCCTCAGCTTCGTAGCACACGTCTTGCAGTAAACCCCGCAAGTGCTGACACTTCTTAAGTCGTGTTTTATCGATAAGTTGTGGGGTTAATTTGAGCATCTTGATAGTTCTTGCCCGCTTGAGTGTACTCGTCTCGCCTTGTCTTATCCCTTTCACTTTGATGTCTACAATCATTGAGTCGTGACTTTTCATTTGCCCGCCGCCGATAGTTTCTATGTTTAAGGTTTCGCGAGGACCCTTAATACCGATGCTTGCAGCCACATTTTCATCGAGCAGTGTTACCGTTGAGCCTTCATCTAGCAGCGCCAGTACTTGTTTGCTCCCAGTCGGTCCGTAGATCTCCACCTTAAGCATCTTTAAAATAGCTTTCGGAGTACTAATTGTATGGACCGTCGCTGTCTTGGTCACTGCCTCTTCATGACATTGTTCGCTCTCCGATGTCACATGTAATAAGCTGTGATGCCATCTTCGACACAGCTTGCACGGTGGTCTTCGGCATTTTTCTTTCCGATGCTTTCCAACGAGGCACTTGAAGCAAACCTTAAGCCTCTTAACCGTTTCCCATCTATCGTTGACTGCTGCATTCAGAAATCCTTGGCAGTCTTTGAGCTTATGGTTGCTTTCACATACTGGGCACTTGATTTCTTCAGGTCTACTCTTTTTAGCAATATTAAAAGTAGTTTGTTTCACCGGTCTTCTTATCGTTGCGCTCGGTCGTACACTTTTGCTGTCTTCAAGTACCGCGAATGCGCCGCATTTATCCGCTTCTAAATTGAGGAAGTCGCTTATTGTTTGAATATCTGAGAACGATTCCTCTTCCCTCGCAGCCGTGTAGTCGTACCATCTGAACCTCAGAATCGCAGGCATCTTCTCTATGATAATTTTCACAATTTCCGGTGAGTAGAGATATTGCGGTCTCTTCAATCCTTTTATGGCAGCTACACTGTTATTTATTTGGCTTGCGAATACGCATATGTCTCTGGGATTCTCCGTCGTTCTGTGAAGCGCTTTTAATTTCTCAAGTTCGGCTAACACCAATGCGTCGGGTCTACCAAATCTTCGGCGTAAAGCGTTAATAACTTCTTCTGGCTTCGCTTCTGAGTACAAGAGGCTCTTAATACTCTCTCTCGCCGTGCCTTTTATCGCTTTACGTAGCCGCGCCATGTTCTGAATGTCCGAGAACATGGGAGATGTATCTTCGTATACTACCCGGAACGCCGTCCATTCGGAGCTGTCCCCTTCAAATATTGGCAGCTCTTGAATGTATTTCGGTTGCGGCATTACATGGTTCGTCATGACTTCCTTTATTGCGTCGGCTATTGCTCGGATGTCGCTCTTTGTTTCTATTTCTTCTGGCTTTTGTTCCGATGAGCGCATCCAGTTTGCTACCTTTTCTTCATGGTCATCGTTGACGTCTTCTATAACGGAGTCGTCCTCTTCCGTTTCTGCTTCTAATCGTAATCTGGCCAGGTGTGCTGCAGCCTGCGCTTCCCGCAGTTCGCAGCGAGCCAACTCTTCTCTGGCCTCGGCTAGTCTTCTTGAGCTGGCTTTTGATACGGTTCTCGATGCGGCCCGCCGGGTATAACCCGCTGGTCTCAGAGTCAATGCTTGCTCTGATTGGCTGGCTGCGCTCGTCGACGTGGACTGCTCGATCGTTTTCTCTTCGCCTGTGGTCTGAACTCCGGACCTAGTGGCGGAGGTAACAGTCAACGTCGATTCTCCTCGCTGCATCCCATTCTGTGATCTTGTGATTGGCATTTTCTTCTCGCAATATTCACTTCTTGATTCACTCCACTATTGCTGCAGGATCCGGCTCGAAGGACCACTATTGGTTGCGTTAGCCAATCACCACCGTCGACACTCGCAGATATACTCAGGCCCGCACGGTATAGTACGTTTAATCGTGTTCGTTTGATAACACCCGTGCGGTAACCTAAGTAACCTCGGTGCGGCTTTGTATACCGGTGGGGTTTGACTTCGTACTCGTTTGTCAAGACGGCTCGACGTAACGCTGGTACCGCCTCGACCCACGCACCCCTGCTAGTGCGTAATTGTAGGTGTTGTCTTGAAATGAAACTGCGCCTTGTTCTTGTTTCTTGCTTCGCCAATTGTTTGTGGATCACAGCTCGTTATCACGGGATAGAGGGAAGAGCCCGAGTCTCTACGCGCGTCTGCACCGTGTCAAGTCTGAACCGAGACTGCCTCGACACTCGCCCGCGCCGAGCTTAAGTACTCCACGAGTATACCGCGACGAGAGCTACGCTTATATACATTTGCGCCGGTATACCGCGTCGAGAGCTGTGACCCTTTTATTCGGCGAAGTATTCTATTTATTTATTTAATATATTTACATTTATAAATGAACCATATTTCTCACTTAAATCTGTATACATATTTTGTCTAACTTATAACTCTTAACACTCGCACATAATTTCTATCTATAGAGTTACAATTTTCAAACCTAACTTATAATATATTTATATTTCTATTTATGAGTCGCCAACAATATTTTTAATATACATTTCATAAGATCAACTAACCTCTTCCCTGTCCTTCTCTGCATTTTTGACTTGAGCTCGAGTCGATGCCAACTGCCTTTCCAATTCAGCTACAGTAGTTTGCATACACCTGTAAACATTCAAATATATAGCTATCGATAGCACCTTTATATATAGTTGTATACCTCGTACGTTAAATTTATTCACCGTGTGCGAAATGGAGAACTTTATTACATTAACGAGAAGCCCGTATATTTCACTAGTTAAATAGTTGACTAGTAGAAAGTAAAGCCTCATTCAGCCTCACTCATTTTAAAGAGTTCACCAAAGTTTAAGACATTTTGGCCAGATTTTGCGTGATGGCGGCAGATTAAGTATGTATATCGGCCATCTTTTTTTACTTACTTGCGAATAGTGTCAGTGCGTTCGTTGGCTCTCTGCAAGGCTCTAGCCGCCTCGTCCCTGGCCCTATCCAGTTCGCCACCCAATTGAGCGCATTCGTGCATCTTCTCTTGCAAACGCTTTTCATTCGCAAGGACAGACTCCTCCATACGAATAATATTCGCCCTGGGAAAGTACAAAATGAAAGAAATTTGCAAGTAATAGTAGTTTCACGAAAATCAAACATTTTCTTTGCTATAAAGTTAAATGACATTAAAACATTAAATTTTAAATATTGTCTAATTTTATAGAATGTTAAAAGGATCTTTGTGTCAAAGCAAGTAGGCTGAATGAAATAAAGCCTATTTCAAATAATATTATTGTTACAGTTTCTTGTATAACTTTCATCACTTTTGCAACGTAAAATCAATATTTATGTTGAAACTGGCTGCTTTGTAAAAGTGTGCAAGAAAGAGCCAATGAATGAAAAAGTCACTCACTTGAGTCTTTCAATATCACTCTTATACGTCATGTTAGATTCTGTCAATTGCGTAATTCTTTGTTGTAGAAGGGCTATCTGTTTCTCATCTCCACCCCTTTCTGTGGCTTTTTCAGGTGGCTTAAGGCTGCTATGCAGGAGCATATGGACCTTTTGATCAATTATATTTATTCTTAATACACAATTATAAAATATAGTATATCACCGCCCGGCTTCGCACGGGTGCAATGCTGACGGAAAGCACGTATTTATTATTAAACGCGTCCGATCGCTGCTCAATTCAAAGTGCTATAGGGACCACTTTTTTTTAAATGGAATCTTGCTGTTGGCCTTAAGGGCCTTTACAGCTCAGTTCGAGCTGTTTTGGCGAGCTTAGCTTGGCCTGAATTGGTAAGGGGGAGAAACACCGCCCCTGCCGGCCGGTACCTCCGCAAACGCAAATTTAAAATCTGTAATATCTTGCAAAACATTCAATTAAATCGTATGCTGTAAAGAGCCGTATAGATCTATATTAAATCAAATATGTATTCAAGGTATTATATTGTAGAAACCAGTCGTAAAATATTATGGTTAAATTTTGATTCCATAGAGAATAGATTTTGAACGTGGAATTAATAAAAAAGATAATAAGAAAAAAATGTGATTCAGCTTGCCTAAAAAATCACACAATGCGATTATGTAATTTGTATGCTATAGTGAGTGAAATTAATTAGTCGCATTTACATGTTAAAAATTAAAAGCAAGAATTTGAAAATATATTCCGACTATTTCAGCCCGTATAAGTCCACGAAGGAATGCCTAGATGTTGGGAAGATAAATAGTTTAAATAACCTTGTTCAAATAACTTTCCTGTGACGAAAGCTTGATGTCAACAAAGTTTTAGTGCCATGTGAACAAAGCGTCAACGTCTGTTAAATGCTTGAAAAATTGTAGAAATTTGTCCCATGGCCAGTGTCACCAGTTAAACATAGACATGAACTTGAAAATCACGAATACAAGCCAAATCTATGAAGTATAACTGTTTAATTATAAGCCGTTCAAATCAGTGTTCTCAAGCGTACAGTAATTATCTTAGACGTGCGATAGTTTCATAACGATGTACTTAAACTGTCTATGAGTATATAAACCTGTTCATTATCTTAACTTATATACTAATTTCACGGCCCTGGTACGATAGCTGCCTCTATTAAGCTTGTGATGACATGTGTTTCGCTGGTCGTGTCCACATGTTCTAGGGACGGCACTGCATTTTTTTATATTTCCGTATGTAAGATGTTGACATGTGTTTGTCCTAATTTTATGTTCCAATAAAAAAAAATTAAAAAAAAATGTGATGTGATGTGATGATAAACGACCTCGTGTTAATAAAATACAACTTGAAGATATCTTGCCTTTTCCCTAGCAGAATTGAGTTCACGGGCTAACTGTTCAGCGTTGTGTTCGGCAATCGCCTGTGACTGCTGTGCATCTTTTAGCTTAAGCTGAGCTGCTTTAAGCAGATCTGGAATCGGGGCTAACTCCTGCAGCTTCTCTTGGAATTTTAACTATAGGAGAGACCGGTTCATTAATACATATTGACTAATTTAAGTAAAAAGAAACTGGTCATCACTAATTTTGTCAAGGAGTTCTTGACTCTGTGACGCGTCTTTAAAACTACATATTAATCTAATCAGCCATCCCCAAAACAATCGCTTTGGAAATCAAACCCAACACTTCACAAAACCCAATCTTCACTTAATAACCAATCACTGAGTATCTTCGTGACAGTTTTGCAAGATCATATACATAAATTATCACTTACCTTCACTTTTTGAATTTCTAGATTTATCTGTTCGCTGATTCTCGTGTTATCCATATCCATCATATCCATTTGACGACGCTGCTCCTCTACGAGTTGTTGTGTGTGAAGGTACTAAAATAAATTTTATTGAATCAGCAACCAATTTATCTTCTGTATTATTTAGTCAAAAATATCCTAAGAATGCATTCTACATAGGAAATAAGCTATTCATTTCCCTTTACTGGACTATTTTAAATTACTGAAAATATATATTCATATTGTTCTTTTTTTGAATTTTGAATACCGGCACAGTTTCTATATAAAATACCTTCACTCTATAGTCCTGCAGCTGATCATTCTGTTCCTTCATAAGCATTCTGAGTTCATCAATTTCCTCTCGCGCCTCTCTGTAGCACATCTTTAAGCCTCGCACGTTAACTTCCTGCTCAAATGCCTGCTCCTTACTGCCAAGGTTCATATTGGTTGTCATCGCCAGACCTTCAAACTTCATTTCTAGCTCACGCAACTTGTTCTGAACCTCACGGTGCTGACATCTTTCCTTTTCTAGTTCCTCCTTTTTCCTTAGAACCTCAGCTCGAAGCATAGCACACTAGAGAACAATAAAATAAATCAGTGGCGCTACAACCTCTCTAGGTCCTGGCCTCAGATTTCTGAATCTGTTTCATGATCACTTTTAATCTAATAGGCACGTAGGTGATCAGACAGTGCCTGACACACGTCGTCGACTTTTTGGGTCTAAGACATGTCGGTTCCCTCACGATGTTTTCCTTCACCGTTCGAGCAAATGTTAAATGCGCACATAGAAATTAATTTCCATTGGTGCACAGCCCGGAATTAATTTCATATTAAAAACGGCGTTGTTTTGGTGGACTAAATAAATTAACACTGGCTAATTATATTAACGAAATATAAAAAACAAAATTATTTATTCATACACCCAAACATAGTAAAGGTGAAAGTTGTAATCCCTTTGAGAAATTAACATACACACCTCTGTCACTTTAGTCTTAAAGTTTTCCTCGGTTTGGCGGAGTTGGATCGTCAGTTTCTGAACTTCTTTTTCTGCGGGTGTCTGCAAACATGCGATAACATGAATTTTTAATTTACTTTGTCAAATGTAAAAAGAAGTTGGTCAGCAACAAAGATGCGCGGAATTTGTTTTAGTTTCGTTGGGACAACGGCTGCGGCGCTATCTACCAACACGTTTTGATATACTAACTATACTCTACATGATAAGATCGAACTAATAATCCAGGGGCGCCACATTCGACAAATGATATGGGTCGTGAGGATTCCTTTCATCATTTAAAAAAAAAACAATAGGTCAGGTTAGGCCTTCTGTGTCACATCATCGGTGTTCTATTTCAATTTCCCAACTACAAAATGCATTTCTGTAAAACCGTGATTCGAGTAGGAACTTTGGGTTGAAAGCTGAGAAGCTTAGCAGCGATAACTGCACATCCACATGGAAGTTCTATTTTACAAATCATCAAGAATATTTTTTAACACTGCTTACCGGAGGAGCGTTGGGATTGCATGGCGCTGGACAAGGTGGACACACACCACACTAAAAATAAGAAATAATCTTAAAACAATTTGGCTAGTAGTTAGTTGATGCTTTGTATTAAAGTTGTATTTACAATAATGCAACAATCAAGCCAACTCTCGGGAATAATATCGCCATAATATATAAATGTAACATTTTATTAGCTGAAACAGATTTAATATTGTTCTAACAATATTGTTATAGCTCATAAAATGTATTTACTTTTAAAATTGGTTTGATTGCTTGAACAATAACGATACTACCACAATGAAATTATTTCAAAATTCTATCAAGTATACAATTATTTGTCCTTGCGTATTTTTTAAGCAATCAGCCCCAAGGCTAGGAGCAATTGGAGTTACTGCAAGTCTTCTAACTCTAAAATAAGTTCGTTTAGCATCTGCCAAATTTTCTCTTTGTTCTTATGTCAGTTCGTGCACTTCGTCGTTGGTTATGTACCTTGCTTTTGTAATTGCTCATCTTTTTCGTTGATCGTTGATGAAGGATCTTGTATCGTTGTCGCCGGCGTATTTTTTTTATGTTAGTCTCACATGCGTCGCATTGATCAAAGTAGATAACTAAAGTATACGTAGGGGTACAAAAATGAGGCAGTTTCTGTGGGATTTGACCTACTGATAAAACTAAATTCATTGCATGTATGGAACCTCCGAGTTCCGTGGATGAAATGCAAGGCTGTCCCAGAGGGTGACTGATAAAAACTTACTTTAAATTCCTACATCAAACAAATTAAAAGTGCGACGACATGAATAAAATTTCATCAATGTAAAAAAACTAAATTGGCACCATTCTCAAAATTTCTATCTCCAATATAGTTTTAAATTGAATATTTAAAACTACCTATGAAAAGAGACAAGGCTTATGATTATATTAATCCAGGCGAATTGATCATAGCACAGTTCTATAGCCCAAACAGAAACCACAGCAAAGTTACACTGCAAAACGGATACCGATTTATCGTTTAAATTAATAACTTTCACCATACATATTTTAAATCCGTTACTTGGAATAACGTACAAATCGGAATCGTTATTGAAGTTTGTATTGTTAAATAAAGAAAATGTATGGGCATCGTTAAAAGTCTATGTATATCTTTCTCAGATTTTTTTATATACTAAGTATTTAGAACATTCACGAGGCATAAACGATTGCCCACATTCACTTAGAGGGCCAAGCATGTGACTGACATCTTTGTCTCTTTGTTCCATCAAATCTTCAAATGAAAATTAGACTTCACTTCCATCGGCAGAAATTTTCCTCACAAAAGGTTAACGTTGGTATAAATTGCGTGTTTAAATTACGTACGTACCAGCATTATTATCCAAGTTATTATATCAGAATAAGAGTAGAATTTACCGTGTATTTTCTAAAGCCTTGATTAGCGTATATTTTTAATAGTTTAGTCAAAGTCTGTGTAGTACTATTTATAAAAACCAAAATATTGATTTATTTCTAACAATCCATTTGCTATATATATATATATATATATATGCGTAATTGTATATACATACAACAAACGCACTTTTTCCGACTGAATAATTGTTCATTCAAATCTTTTATATTTATACATTATTATATACTCACAGCTCTTGTCATAGGAGGCACCGGAGGAGCACCAGCCTGTAAAAATATTGAAAGTATAAAGACATACTTCAACAATTATTTAACGGGATATGAAGATCACATTAGGCTGATTTTGGTGCCAGAAATCTAAGATAATCTAACATAATGCCTATAATCTTAAACCTATCGCTCCACGGACGTCGATAGCTACGTCCAATTATAAAAAACTTCAACATATACAAAAAAAAATAGCGGTCGAATTGATATTTATAAAAAATAACCGATATTTTGAAGTCACTTAATTCTCATTCATAAACTTTAACTCAATTAGAAAAATAATGATTTTCAGTTTTTAATATCGTAACGTACGTACTATATTTATAAATAACGAGTTAATGTAGTAAGTTGAAATCACAACAAATCAACCGTGTCATGGTCTAAACTTTTCGACAGCACAATTAAACTCTTGCTACGGATATTTTTGTTAAAGCTCGATTTATTAAAAGTTTATTTGAGATTTATATTTCAAAATACGACGAGAAAAAGAAGCGATTAGAAGCGATGTTGTCTTTGATTAAATTTAATGAGCTAAAACAATGTAACGTTAGGAACTACTATAATGATGTAGCAACCTCCTAGAAATAAATTAAAGTTTATTTATAGTTTAAGTTTGTTCGGTAATAATTTATGTTTAGTCGAGTTATTTTTAAATAAGAGTAATTGCTTAGTATAGGTAATTGTATATATAATTTGTATGGAAATCTACGTATAATTTCTGCCTCTACATGAAATATTGAATCTCAATTAAATATTACTCCTGTGAACATTCTCCATCCAAAATGGGGTAGAATATGTGGAGATCCA
The DNA here is from genome assembly GCF_905147795.1 of Pieris rapae. Classification (NCBI taxonomy): domain Eukaryota; kingdom Metazoa; phylum Arthropoda; class Insecta; order Lepidoptera; family Pieridae; genus Pieris; species Pieris rapae. The sequence continues at coordinate 2,656,251 of NC_059534.1, read as the reverse complement.
ACATCCCCAGGCAACGCCAAACGGTCGAAAAGTGACCGATCGTCGACGAGTGGATTCATTCTTTGTCGATTGTCATATGGAAGGAGCCGGTACTAGGGATCTTCCACCAAGAAAAGAGATCAGATCTCCATGTGGGGCAGAAATTTTATACAGTTGCAAGCAATGGTCCAGATTGAAGTACCGTCTCACTTTGCACAGTGAACTTCTTAGAAGCTAATTTACCGAAAAACTGCACTTCGTTCAATAAATCAATGCCCTGCACTGAGATGTGGCTGTATGGCGAGTGTCTTCGAAGAGAGAAGTAGAGAGGAGTTATGTAGAAAACGTGCAAACTTTTGCACCGCCTGTATCAAGTGCATAGCAATCAATATTGCATTAATATGCAAAAAAACGGTCTGGGAACTCACAGAGTTCCAAATTTGAATTCAGAAAATGAAATTAATGAAACTCTGTCATTGACGACATTCGATGCTTTAATCGGCCAAGAAGCTGGAAATTCATACATAATTTCTCGGAGATCCAAAAAGATGAAAACTTCAAGAGAAGTGCTCCCTCTATATCCGACTAAACCGCTAGCGCCTCTCTCTTGGACCCAATTGTTTCTGCGCATCATGTGTAAAGTATACAATAAGGTCACCCTGAGCGACCACGCAAAAGCTGTATTGACAATATGATACCCCAGGGCTGTCGATAATGGTTTCCATTAATATGTCATAAAAATTTTCTATTATTCCAATTCTATAGGATAATGTATTGAGAGGCACTCTCATTGTTAGTAAGTAGTCAACTTTCACCTCTTTTGTGCGCTAACACATACAATGGGCATCAAATTTGCTACAAAGCAAATATCTCATGTCAGCTCCACACAACAGCGCATTAAAATATCACATTACCCTGTTATTTCAATAAGATTATTATAAGACTACAAAGGTAAGGTATATCGAATAACAAAACCCCTTTTAGTCTTAACTTTAGCTCGTAATTAATAGTCTTAGGTTACAGAATTGTTCTTTCTTTAAAATTTTGCACAGTCGATTACATCACCCGCTAAATGTTACGAATGCAACTGGACATATCTAGGAGCACAAAAAACCTCGTATTATCATTATAGGAGTGAATTAAATAGAAGTTATTCTTAAACAAATTTGACTAAACACCTAACTATTCCAGGATTGAAAATGGAGCGTTTATTTTTATTACTTCTAACTACGGTTCGACGTTAAGTTTATTTAATTTGGTATGACAAATAAGATCTAATGTCATAGACTTTTCATAAATAATTATTGTTTAAATCTTAAGCAAATCCACAACCAAGATCGATCATCGAAGCGTAAAGTTAATGATTAACCGTCTACTGATAAATCCCTGCGCATATATTATATCTAAAACAATATAAACACAATTCCTTTATATAGGAATGTGTAAATGTTTAGGCACGGACGACTGAAGACCTATAAAAAAAATACGTAGAAGAAACATGCATGTCGGGTAAAACTTTATTAACAGTTCACATTGAATCCCGAATCATATCGTATCGCAGAAATCTGTCTGCCATATGCCTCACGCTAGCGTGAACCTTGCTACAAAACAATTTTCTTAACGTTGCACCAGGATGTAACATGTGTGACAGGTTTCGCAATGCTAGTGAAAGAATATAAGCAGTTGCTGTTAGTTTAAGTAGAAAATGGAACTTGACTGAAATTGTACTAACTTAACTTTACAGGAACTATACCTAGCGGACCCGACAGACATTGTCCTGAATGATATTTCAAGCAATTAGGATAATAAACAAAGTGTGAATGTACGAACTGCACCGCCATCTGCCAGGCTGATTGGGAATCTAAACCATCTAACACACAAAAAAAAGAGTTTAAGAGGAGTATAATGACTTACACACGTACAGTACAATTATATGTATTCTTTCTTTTCAGTTATATCACTTCACACGGTGTGCACATTTGATTGAAATCGGTTAAGTAGTTTAGGAGTGCATAGCGGACAAACAACGTAACGCATAATTTTAAATTAAACTAGCCGTGCCGACAGACGTTGTCCTGCAGGATATTTCAAGCGATTAGTATATTAAACAAAGAATGAGAGAACCGACTGCAGCGCCATCTGCCAGCCTGATTTGTTTTTGGGCTCCACGAAAACGCATACAAAAACATTCATGACATTCACACGTATAGTAGAATTATATATATACGTAAGCTAATCCTATCTTTAAGTTAGATGGAACTGCACAGGATATAAAAGTTTGATTTAAATCGTTAAATAGTTTAGTAGTCCATAGCGGAATACAACGAAACGCATAATTTTAAATAAACTATCAAAATCTTTGTCAAAAAGGGACACACAGATACACTAGAAGAGTAAACGGTAAATGTATTATTAAATAACTATAATAATAATATTAATCTTTACTTATTTTCTCACAAAACTTCATACATGATAAGTTACAACTATTTATTAATGTGTATAAATAATTGTCATTCTTCTTTTGAGGGATAATTTTTTTTTATGTGAGACTGATGCCTGCTGAAGGTTAGAGCACCTGTTACAGGTCATCAGGTCTCCACCACTTCGGTTCGACAAAATATAATAGATAATAGAGAATTATGATAACCTTAACAAAAGAAGAAAATATATACATTTATCTATAATAGTATATACATAAGGAATGTATATATTATAAGGAACTCACATCTTGTTGAAAGCACGTGTTTTGCCCGCCTCCGCCTTTACAAGCGCTACCGGCCTTAGCACTATCCATTTCTAACCGAAAACAATCTAGCTCGCTCTTCAATTGTACAATTTCCTTTTCCTGAAAGAAAATAATTGCTTGTTAACTGGCCCACGCCCTTTATAAAAATAACGTACTATTTGTTCAAAATCAAGTATGAAAATTTGAAAGATGTTTTTAAATACACAAAAGAAAATGGTATAAATTCTATGACTGATTGGACACCTACCGACAGAGCTAATTAAGGCAAGTAAAATAAAAACACGGTTTTGGAAAAAAAAAACTATTAAGGAATATAAAATTATTTTATTTCAATATAAGAACTAGTCGACCAATTGCTTAAAAACAAAGTAAACTTGTTTATTAAAATCGCTTTCATTTCTATTAGTGTTACAGTTTAGCAGCATCGCATCGGTTCTACTTATAACACCGGTAATTTTACAAATACTACTTCGCAGCGTAAGATGGCGTTACCATGGCCACTTAAATGATATATTATTTCCAGTTAAATAATAGCGAAGCTGGAGCACTATGCAACATACAGTAACGATTAATTACAAACGTCTCTGGCCTCCATAGATACAAATTTGTCAAAAGACACCCGTCTATTTTAAGAATAGAAGCCCCTTTCACGATGAGGAGCTCTTAGGCACTCAGGTAATATCCTCCTAAATCAGATATCACAAAACCGTTCCGCTTCAAAGGTACGTAATTAATCGAAACACTTGATTGATTTGGTACTGAACTTTACGCTTGTTAAACTTGAGTCTAAGTTACACCAATACATAATGTATTATCACCAATTTTTCATATTATATTAAAAAATATTTCTCAATTGCAAATAAATATTCATTTTAGCCCCAATTCTACCGGGTTATTTGTAATTTTTAAGCAAAAAAAATCTCTCTCTCTAGAATAATGTAGCCCATTTTCTTAATTATTTAATAACTTTTCTTTCTTAATTTATATTCAAATACGACTAGTATTAGAAATCACTTGCTAGTTTTATGCTTGGAAAATTACATATATAATTAGTCTTGTTAACGAGGATAAACGCAGTAGATATGAAATGTGTTAATTAAACAGGACAAGAAATGTTATCAGATATCAAAGAACGGAGACATTTAATTAGCGTAAACATTTTCCTAGTTCAGCAAATTGCAAAGCATTTTACGGCAAATATGCAATTGGAATAAATACAAATTAATTAAAATTATAGAGTATGTCATTTATTTAACATTAAAGTAAAATTTCACGTCTTTGTACTGTATAAAAATCTGTGTTTTTACCAAACTCAACTTAAAATCAAACCTCAACCTAAACTCAAACACTAAATACCGTTTGATGTTGAAACGTATTTTAGTGTTGGTTTATTAATAATAAAAAGTATAGTTCCATCTAAGAAATACTTACAATTTCTTCAAGTTCTTGTTGGTTATCTTGGACCTCAACGGTTGGACTTTTCACACATATGGTTTCTTTGGTCTGTGAAATAAACAAACCTTACTCAGCCCTTGTCATAGTCTTGAGAAGCAAAAAAAATTTACTAAAGTAGTAGCTCCTATACACAATCATGGCCACCCTATAAACTGAAACGCATTCGAATCGCAAGACTGAACGATATAACGATAATTATGTTTGTGGTTTGTGTTGAGTTGTGACATATAATTATGTTGGAATAAATTTATTATTTCAAATTATTCATCATTTACAATGCGCGATTGTATTTTTAATACACATACACTAATAATACATTCTAAACGTGCTTTTTGGTAATAGTTTACATTTTTAAAATTCGGTTACTTTTAAAAGAAATATGATTTAACAGAAGATAAAAACATAGTTTGGTGGTTTTTTTTTAATTTTAATTTTACAATCATCCTTCAACTTAAATATAATTTGAAAGTACAAGCAGTACTTTACTAAACAATTTTTTATTTGAAACTCAAAATGAATTCTTGATGTAAAAACTTTTTCGATAGAACGTATGACTTGTAAAAAATAAGTATAAATTTAGTTTCTACAAAACTAATTAATATAACGAATAGTAATAACTCGCTTTTCAATAATATCAATTTTGTTTATGCATAATTGAGAATTGCCTGAATACATCTTCAGCATACATATTAGATGTCTTCAGGCAAAGCTAAATATACACGGAATTATAATTGAACATCGCATTAGATTTCGGTAAAACACATGAAATCACTGTGGTTACGCCCGCCCCCCACACCGCTATTTTGAAATAAAATATATTAAGATATTAAGGAGTTTCCCTTTTTTTATCTTATTATAACTCTTAAACTTAAATATTATAAAAAAAATATGCCGATTCAATTAAAATATTTAAATTTAAATCTTTTATACTTATCTATTCAAACAGTTCAAAATCGCCTATTTTATCATAGTTTAACGGTGAAGCGATCCAATTTAGATTCTGTTACCAGGTCATGGTACGAATCTTCAACGACATCTGATTCCTGCTGAGATCAAGTACGAACCACAGCTGGCTGATTTATTTGATGTGATGGTATGAATTAGCGATAGATTGTCAATTGGTTCGCAATCCTGTTAATCCCTTGGATATTTGGACACTCACACACTTTTTTTACTTGGGGAAATGCATTGCGCATACCCTACCGCGGCGCGGCTGCTTGGTGTGTTATATTTTCTATGTTATAAAAACCTTTACCAGTGAGTGATTATCTATATCCTGTTGAAAAGAGTTGTCTTGATTGTTTGGAGTCGCATCGCCCTATAAAAAGAAATACCATAAGAATGTTTACCGTGGTATTTAGGAATGTAGATTTTAACAGAAATTACACAAAAAAGATAAGTTAAGATGCCTCAAGAAACATTGTTTCCAAATTATATTTCAGCTTACTAGATTTAATTTGAGAGTACAAAATACCTTAAAACACAACTACAGATACCTGAGGATTATTTTTACTAAGCTTTTCGTGCAGCGTCGTATTTTCTTTATGTAATAATTTTAACTCCCCTTGTAGTCTTTTTATTTGACCGCGACAAATTTCTAAATTTTGGTCCTTCGTCATAAGTTCCTTGTACAAAATGTGCCTAAAGAAAAACTTACCGAATTTTATCCATTTTCATTCCTTTTTATAAATATTTACAAAATAAACATTTTTTTTCTCAATTTTTAAACTGTTCGTGATGTGTGCATCATAAGTGACATCTCAGTCATTGGAACGTTCTATTTTACAAATAGTTTTCTATTTCATAAAAAAGGTTATATATTACGCATTGAAAAACGTAATTCTACAACGACAATAGAATATAAAAAATACCAAAAACAATCAATGAAAAAAGAAATAGATGTTGGAATATCTCAGAGACACGCGTGAACTGTGATATACAGGACCCCAAGCAACAAATATAATAAACAATGGAATAATAAATAAAAATACCTCTTTACTTCGAGGTTGGCATTGTCCGCCACAAGTTTCTCTTGCATGTCGTAACTTTCATACAATTTTCGACCGAGATCAATTTCCTACAAAAACAAAACAAAAGATATTTTTATTTATATGTAAATAGACGTATATTAAATGCATTTTGAGCGTTTCATCTTTAATAGGTGGACACCGTAAAAACAATCAATCTGAAGTTCGTTGTTATCTTTATTAAGACATTCATGTTTAAAAAAACCAACAAAAATAAATCTTATATATTGTTAGTTATACGATTTAGGCATATAAGTTAATTTTTTAATCTTTTTATGTAGGATAATTGGTGTGGGTATTATTTTGGAGTTCTATCGAATTAGTAGTTAAGGTAGAATAATGTAGTGGAAATAAATAAATAAATATTTGTAACGACAAAACAATAATAATACAACAGCTAATACATTAAAACACAACAGTAGCTTAAAATAAACCTACAATGTCATACTATAGGACAACTTTTATTCATTGGTTCCCCCGTTTCAATATCAGAAGAGATAAGTTTTTAAGGAGCTTACGTGGCAACTTAGGTTCAATAGGCGTTAAGATCGAATTTCTAGTTACACTTATTGTGTTTGTTAACTTTATTATTATACATATAACCTTCATTTTATTTATACATAAATCTCAGAATTAGCTATAACTTGGTGTACCGATGTGTTTAATTCAGAATGTATTCTTATATTAAAACATGACACAAATAAAAGCACGTAATTTTATTTATTCATACAACATGAACGACATACAGATTTACTTCTAGTGGGTGGCTCGTGATCTGACGGGATCCCAGTGCCTGAATGCACAGTTGGCTGATTCATTTTCCTCTCGTGATGGATAGGTGGTTCTACAAAATAAAATATTCGATAACCATAAATTCTGAATTCAGAGTATTGTTTTTTGTTATATATAAGAAAAAGATAAGCTATGGTAATATTATTTGATTATATAAGAAAATAATACTTTCAAGATAATTTTAACTAAATAAATGTATAGAATTCATTTTCCGTGACACTTTTCAACAATATGAATTGCTCTACTGGCTGTAATTTTAACGCCAACTGATCTTTTAACTCCAAAAAATTGTACAAAGCAGCCAGAATTGCCGAGTGGCGTATTATCGAGTCGGTACAAACGGAGAGTTAAGCCTCGCTTACAAAAATATTGGATTTTATTTTGACATACGAACATGGGGCAGCGGAGGCACGATTAAAAATGAAGCCGGCTGAATAAGAATTGCCGCTTCAGTTAATATAAATGTAGGTAAATTTTGAGGCACATAAACATACAATAGGTTAGTAGATAATGCTGATAATATATGTATGATAAAGATTTCTGTACAGATATTCTCTATCTGAAGGACAGCTCAGGTGATGTTAATATTTATTTTATTTTATTTTATTTTTAACATCAGGTGAGCCTTCTGCCCATTTGCCCCCTGTTCTATAAAAAAAATATGTATATTTTATGAATGTATTGTGTTATGGCGTATTTAAATAAAACTTCTTTACATATAAACCCAAATTTATTTTACTATACAACGTTTCGAGTGCTTGTCATCAATCGTAGTCAGCGAGACTAATAAATCACGATTCTATATATTAAAGTTTTATTTAAATATAAATTCTGCGTTCTCTTAAAAACTTTTGGTTACATTAAAGTAATACCTGTATTAATATGATTGATTAAAATGCAAAACTCTTACTGCTTAGAGGCCTTTCGTGAATTGAATTTATATTTTTCTTGGTTGTTTTAGGGAGCCTATTTCGAAAAAGTTTCCACATATTTTTCGTTATGGCATCCATGTGATCCAACTCTTGCAGCAGAATGTCTTTACGCTCACATAACTCCTCAACGTCCACTGGCTTTGTTTCCTTTTCCTATTTTCATTATGGAATTTAACTATTAAACCTATTCAAACTAAAAAACTGATACTGATAAAAAACCATCCAATTATTACAAAGTGTATAAAAACACAACAGTTTCACTTCAATATAAATTTGATTCGAACGATTTTAAAAAATCCTTTAACAGATTCAAAGTTCTCATTAGTTTCTCTGATTAAAAGGAACGGATCAAAATTGGCTTATAGAAAAATCTCTTTGTAATTACGATCAGTATTTGAACCAATTAGCTATACCGAATAGCCTCAGATAAAATATCGAACACCGTTTTACGCATCATGTTAATATTGAAACAGCAGTAAACCTACTTGGCATAAAATGCCTGTTTAATTTAAGTTTACATTACTAATATTATTTGTAAAGATTTATGTATTTTAATACGAAATTCTCACCTGCACCATGTTCAGTAGCCTCTGGCGTGAGTCGTATATTACTCGTGCACTTCGACGCGTATCATCATTAATAGCACTTAGCTCTTTTCTTAAAGAATCATCGGAATCCGATGATGTAAAGGCTTTAATTATAACAGTAACAATTATGAGGAATACATAAATGGGTATGTACGGAAATCATTAACAAATAACTAAATATCGTTTATATTATTATATTAATAGCATTTAAGTATATAATTTGCTCGTATTTTGTATTGAACGAATTAATCCAACGTTGGTGCGTTTTTATTTAAACAGGCGTTAAATTAAATCCTTAAAAAAATCGATACTTAATCATTTGCTTGAGTGTGCCTCTGGGTTAAGTCAATGCCACTTAGAAAACGGAAATCTATAAGGCATAATGTAGGTCTCTGAATTATCATATCAATGCATAAATGTAAAAATAGCTCTATTAAATTATTTCCTGTAATTGGGTCCATTCAAGAGTCTGGTAATTATTTCTCTTATATAAATAATCTGAGAGAATTATGATAAATAGTTCAGTGTCACTAATTTAAATCTATCTGTCTTTTAATATGTTTAAGTTATAGCTTATTGAAAGGAATTTACTACACATATAGTAGGTATAGGATGTATAGATTACGATGGAAGTAAATATACTGATGAAGACTTAAGGCAATGTACATAATAAACGGTTTTGAAAAGGTTTTGATTTCAACTGTAACTTAACATTTCTAACATACTTACATGACCGTAGTCGCTGCAATAAAAAAATCGTAAATTAATTACAATATTATTGTAATTAAAAAAAGCATAAATGTGTAAAGTGATTTTTAAGTAATTAAAAGCATGATCAATTTCTTCTTCTTTGGCATGTTAAAAGGTTAAATTTTGTTTTAATATATTATAGTTGTGGCTGTTTTGTTTTGTGACATTACCCAGAATCGTTACTTAGTTAAACCTGAATGAATAATAAATTGGGACAAAAGTGACAGACTATCGCGCCTTTAATAAAAAATTTTTTTATATACTTATAAGCAATTAGGAACAATTTGGATTACACATACCGCCCCGTCACTTCCGGAACATGCTTGTGCCGATTTCTTATTGCGTTGTATTTGCGGTTTCATACTCGCTATTTTTGCAATCTTGGTCGTTCTTTTGCTATCAGTATTGCCGGTAGCCTGAACGTCACCCCGACCAACTATTTCTTGAAGAACAAATTTACTCCCACAGTTCGTCTGAAAGTCATAACGATATATACGAATAGTCCACTATATGATGCCTACAGGTTCGAATTTAACGACGTAGAACAAGTGATAACTGGATGATCTTATGTTCTATAATAAACGTATTTTTTTTAATAATATACATGAAACTAGTCAGTGAAATGTAAAAGTATTTTTGTTTTATCTAATAGCGCGGCGCAAAAATGCCATAAACAATACAAACACGTCATGCCCGGAAACCATAGCGAACATAAACAACGAAATGAAATATCAGTGTTTTGTAAAGATATTTTTGTGCTTTTAAAACTCGACACCTCGCATGCCTATGTTGGTAAAGTTGTTATTGTGATGTTCGTATTTTAATTTGAAAGCCAAAAGTCCCAAAACGACATAAAGGAAATTGCGCAACGAGAAGCTTCACTATTCTATCTTATTCGAAGTTTTCCAATCCCTTGCAAGCAGTAACAAAATATCCACTATTTATAAAGAAGCATTTAATTGTACTGCAGAAAAAAATCGTTATTAATTTCGTCAATTAGGGTAATTTTTTTGTCTATGTCCGAGGACCACATTTCCTATGGACTCAGGGTTCCTGAGCTTCATTGACACCAAATAGCAACAAATACTTAACCCTCCTGCACATTTTTTACTTAACCTTTACTCTAAAAAGGATTTGTATTTAAGCAATGGATATTTTTTTTTAAACTAGCCAGCGGAGGCCTGTTCTCGGCTGCTGGAACTCCTTCATTCTATAGGACACCAATACTGTCACATTCCTTATTGAAATCCTTAGATTTTCCATATCTACTATCAAAGTTGTATACGAAATTAAAAGGGAACAATAATATAATGATTAAGCAATGGATATCACTTAAAAAAATTGCTTTTTTTTTATAAAAACGCTCAGGTGTGGAACGTTAGACGTCGAGGCGGAATACGAAATTCCATCCGTGATGAAAGTGGGCTGCAGGTATTCGAACAACTCTGAACACTCTTCATGGTAAATTCGATAGAAGATGCAGAGTGGCCCCACATTTCTACGCAACACCAAGGGATCAAGCCGCATGGAAATGGATTGGTCGTCGACGATTCGAACCGTTCTTCGTTAAATACTGTCAAATGGAAGTAGCTGGGAGCTAACGCCCAGTGTGAATAGAATTTGGAGTCGAATTTCCGCTTTATACAGTTGCAAGTACCGTCTTGCCTTGCTGAGCACACCAAGATTATTGAAGGCTAATTTAGGCAAATAACTATAGAACCTTAGTATAAGAGAGTGCCATAGAATTTAAACTGAAAAACGATTTAATTTAAAACCCAATGTCAGTGTTCACATAAACAATTGCTTACACCATCATAAATTTATTTATGGTTAAATAACATACTATATTTTTATATCCGAAACATAGATTACAGACAACTAGGATTTACCAAGTTAGATTCTGAAGCCGAAACACCGTCCTTGGGTATTCTTTTTATGACAGGCAGTTTTTTCTTAAAGTTTCTTATTGGCGATTTCAATTCTGGATCACTGGTAGACGATTCTACACGATCTTTTCGAACTTTCTCCTTTGAACTCTGCAACAATTTGACGTACAAATTTACAATAATATATTATTCAGAGATAATTTGTGCTGATTCGTATGTAAATAATTCGCACTGCTAATTTGGATTGAGCCAACCAGATTTTCGTTTGGAAACACATTTTGAATCATTTAATATATTAATAGACACAACACGTTATTTAGAGCCTTCTGCCAATGTGCGTGTCCATGGGCGGCTGTATCACTTAACATCAGTTGTGCCCGTTTGACTCCACATAAAAAAAAATCATAAAACAATTTCTTTTAAAACAAACGCGAGTTATTAACCGTTAATTGTTCTCAGTTTATTAGATTATTAGAATATCATATATTTGATGACGAAATTGTAAAGTGCCCTTATTTCGATTGATCAACTACCAGACCATAAACTTGACTTACTAGACTTCAAGAATATCTACCAGTAATTATCGGTCTACAATGCGTCGTGTAAATAAACAAGGCTTACGTTTTGCTACTACTGTAGCTACAACCTAGTGCTATTAAACTGATGCTTTTAATTCCGTCCTACGCCACTGGAAGAGTATTATGGCTTAATTAAGTTTTTTTCATAATAAATTCTGACCACGATTTATATATCTTTTTACATCTTCTGCAAGTCTAGAACTATTAGTATACATAGACGTACTAGTATAGCACATTCACTCCCGCAAATTCGCACGCACATATAAACGAATACGTACGCACAGATACCAATATTTATAAGTATTATATTTCACTGAGGTAAACACTTCATAAATCTTTGTAATTATTGGACAACTGGTTTTGTGATTTTTATAAAAATAAAAATAAACATTATTCAATTATACCGGCAATAAACACGATAATATTTATTTTTTATATGCAAATAAAAATATATAATTAAACATATTTTGAATAGTTTTATTGCATTAGCAATTTATTGATAGCTTCCTGTGTATTCGATTATCTCACCAGTCTCATGAACCAATGAAGAACTAACAAATCACATAGCATATAAAAACAGTAATAAACGAATTAATTAATCACTGTATGATTCACGCCATACTTATACTGTTGCAGGATGTTTCCCTTGTTTTTCCGAGCTTAATAAGGAATGAGCCTGGTTGTTTAGCACAAGTTGGCAGGAAGCTTTTTTAATAATTAATATTTACAGTTGAACTTTGGAAATAGATAAATGTCTAATTATGAAATTAAATTACCTTCATGTTTTAATTAGCAATTAGAGATAGGCAAAATCGAATAAAAATAATTTGTAAAAATTTCAAACTTCAACATGACTTTGACACTTTACTTTATAAGATATATATCCATAGAGAAAAGATATGAAGGTGTTAGTCAGTTTTGGCTCAGTATTTGTTTCTTTTTTTCTTCAGTACAATTGCATTTGACGATAGAGAGAAACATGTTTTAGTTGACACGCCTATTAGTTAATATATCTTACAGATTTTTATAACGACTTTTATGTAATGGTGTTGCCTTCTGTTAATTTAATTTAATTGGTGTTTATTGAGTTGATTAAAGTAATAGCCAGTATCTATATACAATCATAAATTTATTTTTGTGATTTCTATAATAATATCATAAACACATAGAACGAAAAATATAATACAAGAAAAAATAATCTCAGAAATACGAATATCTAAATTATAAGATGCATTGCTCATTATAAAGTATAATTGAAAGTTACCAAAAAAAGCAGAGTTTATTGCGATTTTTTAGACACAAATAGTTTGTATACACCGAAGAACTTCAAATAGTTATTTTGTATAAAGAAATGGAGAGTAGTAGTAAAAGTTTCAATATATCATGACAATTATAGCATAAATTGAGTAATCCAATTATGTATCATACTATGAATTATATATGAGCGATATTTAAACTGTATTTTTACTAGTAAACAGCCAACATCGTTACTTGATAGATAGATTGTTCATTATGGAAACGACACACAGACAACGCAGACGTTTAATGCGTACTATAAAATTATTTAGAAATCTTAACAGTTTAATATTCGATACATCTGAATACTACTTTCCATCGTATGGTAAGGACAAAATTAGACAGATACTTATAATGGAATAAATTAATGAAACAGAATGAGCAGAAAGGATTTTCACCTTTATCAGTGTCACAAAGATACTTTACTACTTTACTTAACTTTTTCTAGTTTACTTATGACACATACATGCAAAAAAGATCAAGAATTATTAAAAAACGTTTAATCAATTATCTTGATAATAATATCATCTTGTCAAAGATGATAATCTTGAAAATATATTATCTTGGCCAAGAATATTGTTATATGTTTAGTGCAAGTTAAAACCAGTATTTTTTAAAGGAATTTATAAACATTTATGCATAATGATAAGTGATTTTTTTTTAAAACATAAAAATATTTATAGCATACGAAAGAAGTTTGAAGATGCAAATTCAACTTTGATGTTGACTTATAACTGTAGGGTGTGATTACGGATACAATTGTTTTAATTATTAACCATAAATTAAGCTTCATGTCCATTGCAAAAGTGTAGCGACACTTATTATTATAGGCACGTAAGTCTAGCGCTGGCCGATACGTGGAGGGGATTGCTGCCCATGTGTAATGTGGTGCGGGGGCCGGAATGCGACTGGAGAGCCAATCAACGCTCTTCATTCCGCTAGCCCCCCTCAGATACCTTATTTTTTACTTCTGCGCAATAACAGTCAGCGCTAGAGTTTCGTGCCGCTACTAATACAATTTAACCTACAATCGCTGTGATGATGTTACGCTGTGAAACGTGCTAATAAATTTATTCCAACCGCTGAGGATTTAAACTATTAGTAAACTTGTGGTTGGAATGTTCAACAATCCTCCATTTACGTAGAAGGAAGAGCAGCTCCTTTACAAGACGTCCAATACTATATCTCTATAATTAAGTTTTCTTAGAAATACAGTTGACTCTACAGGTTATGTCTTAGAGCCGTTTGAATTAATTTGCCGTGCGATTTGTACAATATTTATCAATTGATTTGTTTTTACAGCTTTTCTTTATATAACCCTAGTATAGTTCCGTATAAAATGTAATAATGACGAATAACGTAATGACTATTATATATTATTGACAATAGACGAGCAAGATCTTGAGGTAAGATTGATGTAAAATATTTACAGTAGGCTGAGTTAGCCTATGACGTTATTTTCCGGAATTTGGGGATCGAATTCTTTTTTCTATCTGATAGAAATAAAACAGATTTTGACGTTTTACAGATGGGAATTTGCGACTAATTTTGCCGATGACTTGTTATTGTAGATTTGGTTTAGCAAACTCACCACATTCTAGAGTAACAGCTAGCCCCCTAACCAGTAAATCACCTTTGCTCCCACAGCTCACAATTATAACTGAAAAGTGCGTAATTTTAGAAAATCTATTTCTTTCTTCTCTTTTCCCCCTATTAGCATGTCAGTCCTTCTATCGGTTTGTGTGTAATTTAGTACTCAAATGATTTTGTGTAAAATCAAACCCAAAGAAGTATTTTACGTGAAGTTGAAACGAAATTCTTCGATTGTAAAAGTAATCTAGGACATGACAATTATAGAGGTGAGAGACAAATATCTCTGGAAAATCCGCCACGGGACACTTAAAAAAAAGGACAATTTTTTTATATATAAGTAGGTTATTAGGCGCACCATATCATGCAACCCCTAACAAGAAGCCTTAAGAAGAATCACTATTATTTATGTTGCAATAGTTATCCAATGAATCAAACTGTTAATTGATGCATATTAAACACTGCTCATCGATTGTATTCAGAAATTTAAACTATATCAAACTTTAGGCCGGTCGATGAATATTGCTCTGTACACAGCACGAGGCGCGAGTGCCTTGTTGACCATATTATAGTATTTAACTATTTATCTTACGTTTTCTCAAATAAAATAAATTCCTTATGATTCCATGACAAGAATTAAAAAAAAGTCCTGATGGTATCTCGATGTATTTAGATTTGATAAGTCATTAATGTAATAATAATTATAAAATAAAATAAAAAATCAGTGGCGCTACATCTTTCTCAGGTCAGGGTCTCATATTACTGTATCTGATACATAATCATTTGTAATCTAATAGGCACACAGGCCGTCGACTTTCTGGGACAAAGGCAAACCGGTTTCCTCACGATGTTTTGGGAATCGAACCTACGACCTTAGTGATGAGAATCACACGCTTAAGGCACTAGAACAACACCGCACAATATTATTATTTGTTATACCTATGAAGGGGGGGGGTCTGGGCCTACGCTTTTACGGTTCCCTGCACGACATGCTTGCTTTGCTTCGCTTCGCTTTGCATGGTAGCACAGGTACAGACCTACTCTACCACATCCTTCTGATGGGTAGGGTGGCGTGGTCTTGGGAGTAGCGCACGTCGCTGAGATCCCCAAGGCAAGTTTGGTGGACTAACCTTCTCGAGGTTGCCGACCCCGTTCTTGGTCTAATACCTTAAGTAATAGACGCAACTGAAACCACCAAGCGGACCTTTGCAGGGATGGAGAGGTCATGTCCTTGCGAGTTCATCGTCCAAGAAGACAGGACGGTGGACAGTCAATGACCTCCCGCGTGTTTGTGCCGTGCGCGGGGACCCGTACGGGGGGATGAAGGAATCCTGGTGGTTGAGTGTAGCAGTGCGCCGGACAACAGTTGTGCGCTGCACACAACACACCTCTTTGGTCTGGATTTCCCCTCACACGGGAGGCCAGGGACTAGCTAGCCTTGGTCAACCGGCTGTGGTATCCCATAAGCGGGCTACCTAGCGAGAGTCGGGGTGTGGGGGGGAGGCCGTCGGCGCCGCACGGGACTCGGGGTTAGTGGGCATCATTGTCTCGTGGTGCAAACAGCCTCGTACTCCCTTGCGGCGTGCGGCCGCGTCTACCTGCCTACACGCTGGCTCTATACCGGAGGAGTAGCTCTGACGTCTGCTTGTTGAACAAGCGACGTCCCCGACTGAGGGCTCCGTGGCGGGTGGAGAGCTCCAACGGTGAAATTATTTTAATTTAACCTCATGGATAAAGAGGCAATTTTTAAAAATAAACCAAAACAAAAGAAACAAACCAATAAACCCAGGGTGGCGTCTCAGGACGAGCCACGGTGCATGTCACCAGTGGCACGACACTCAGATGCCCCCATCTCACATATGGATGCACCCATTCGGGCAGCGTCCATAACTCCGAAGGAAAGGGAATCGACTGTGGAAAAGCCACACCAGGCTGTTCCCAGGACCGTACCCTCTCCAGCGGAACAAACAGCACCACCGCAAAAGGAAGCGTCCACCGTTGCGGCTAGGTTGACTGCGTCGGTTGAGCCAAAGGTAGCAACTCTGGACGATGCAACAAAACAGTCTGCGTCTGAAGGTGAGGCACCTGCGGCAAAAGCGATGCGGGAGACTGAGACTGCGATGGCGAATGCACCTGGTGCACCGTCCTCGTCCATGGACATGACGGCCCTGAAAACCGCTATTCAGGAACCGGCTATGACCAGGGTTTTAAGCGCCTCAAAGAGGCGTCGACTCAACAAAGCCCGCAGGGCGGCAGAATGGCAGAAGCGGTCAAGCACCGCTCAAGGGCCACCAGTGGACCCTAAACCAGCCCCTGAAGCCACCACGGCAACAGGTGGAAGGAAAGGGGTACCTAAGAACCCAGCCAACAACAACCCCAAAAAACCAAAAACCAACCAACCGACGAAAGGCCAGAAACGCGTACGGCCGGAGGACTCCGTAACACCGACCGGAGAACGGAAAAGGATAAAACCCAATAAACCTCGTACGGTGGGAGGGACCTCGGCGAGTTACGCGGAAGCGGCAGCATCATACAAAGCTAATAAGTTTTGTGTTGCCGTAATGACTGAGCCTTTCCTAGATATGACGCCAGAACAAGCGGAAGATATCCGCCTACAAATCCAGGGTAAGCTACATGACGAACTAATGGCGGACTATGATGCTACCCTGACAACAGAACCAAATGACATCCGGTTCCGGGGTAAAGCCCATTTCTCGGACGGTGTCCTCAAGATTTGGTGCGAGGACGCGTTCGCAATGAGGTGGCTAACCAGAACCTGCGAAGTCATCAACAACCCCATAACCGATACCAAACTAGTGGTTCGGCCTCAGTCCGCAATCCCAAGGAAGGTTCCGTGTCTGTTACATGTTCCAGAGTACACTGGCAGTACGGAGAGCCTAATGAGAATTGTAACGAGGCAAAACCGCCACTTAAACATTAGGTCATGGACCCTTACACACGAAAGGAGAACACAGGACCCAACAGGTGTCTCTCTCTTCCTTCGTGTACCGGAGTCCGAGATCATAACGATTAAAGCACAGGAAAGGCGGATATACTACCTGTTGGGGAACATTTATATCCGGATCCTAGAAAAGGAGGAGTCCTCACAGGTAGCTGAAGCCCCACCTGTAACCACCGCGAGTACATCGGGGACGGCGACGACGGGGCCAGTGCCTCCCATGTCACCGAAGGGGAAGGCTGTGGATGACCGAACAGCCGAAACTCAGTCCCCCATGGAGGCGGCACAACTAACCTCTGATGAAGAGTTATTTCAGGAGACAGGGGGGAGTGAACTCAGCGACAGCTGTCTGCGCTCCTCCCCCTCGCCGAACTGACCTCATTCAAGCTAATCTCCAGCATAGTCAAACAGCGACGGCTTCCCTGCGCAGACTGCTGGAAACCAACCCCAAGACCATCGCTGCGATCCAGGAGCCGTGGATCCGGAATGGCAAAATATGCGGTCTGGGTAACACTGTTGGTAAAATTCTACTGGACACCTCCGTAAGTAACCCAAGAACCTGCATAATAATACCTAAACATGTACCAGCATTATTAACAAACGAACTATGTTCAAGGGACCTTACAACTGTTAGGTTACCCAGAAACGAGCAACCAGACATCGTCCTGGCGTCAGCCTACTTACCGGGCGACGAGGATGTACCCACTCCGGAACTCAGCCTTCTGGCCGACTACTGCGAGAGGGACCAACTGGAGCTCATCATCGCAGTAGACTCCAACGCACACCACACACTATGGGTGTGGTGTGCGTTGGAGTGCTACTAACAGTAATACCAACGCTCGAGGTGAGAATATGCTTAATTTCATTCTTAGTAATAATCTTATCTTAGCAAACATCGGTTCAGAACCAACCTTCATCAACGCGCGTTCACATACCATAATTGACTTAACATTGATAACGGCAGGCCTGACAAATCACATACAGGACTGGCACGTATCAAGAGAATTATCATGCTCGGATCATAGGTGGATCCGCTTTGCAATCAAAGGGGAACTACCTAAACCACAACCAAGAAGAATACCTCGAAGAACTGATTCAGCAAAATTTTACAGACTTGTCAGCTCCGGGGTAGACAAACTAACGATACCAACAAACATTGACGTACAGGACATAGATAAACATGTTAACAACTTAACGTCCCTACTCCTGACATGCTATGAGCAGTCGTGTCCCCTCACCATTCCAAGATGGGGGGGTAAACAGAACTGGTGGTGCCCCGAGCTGGAAAGGCACCGCCGGAAAGTCAGGAAGCTTTTCAATAGAGCGAGTAACACAATGTTACCCTCCGACTGGGACAACTACACAGTCGCAAGACGGCGATTCAAAAAACTTCTTCGTATTAGAAGGCAGGAGTGCTGGAGGCACTTCTGCACTAGTATTGAAAACAATAACCAGGCAAGTAGAGTCAAATCGTGTCTCTCCAGTGAGACCCATCACTCGATAGGTTGCCTTAAAAAACCAGACAAAACATTTACAAAAACCGAAACTGAAACCTGTGAATTACTACTGGAGACTCACTTTCCAGGCTGTGTAATCACCAACGAGCAATCATGGCAACCCCATTCGGAAAGAACCACCATCAACTCCGACTGGCAGGTAGCTGACAAAATAATCACGAAAGAAAAAGTAACATGGGCAATCAACTCATTTCTACCATTCAAAGCGGCTGGCTTGGACGGCATATTCCCAGGTCTACTAAGATGGAGTGGGAATATCTTGGTGAACCATCTGGTACCAGTATTTCGAGCCTGCTTAGCTCACCGCTATATACCTCTGAAATGGAGAGAAGTGAAAATCATTTTTATCCCAAAACCGGGTAGAGAGGACTATACCCAGGCCAAATCATTCAGGCCCATCAGTCTCACTTCATTCTTTCTCAAGACGCTGGAGAGGCTGGGAGATCTGGAGATTCGTAGTCGGGTATCCCTGTCTAGATTTTTACATCCCAATCAGCATGCCTACAGCTCAGGCAAATCAACGGAATCATCACTCCATAACGTTGTTTCCCGCATAGGCAACTCATTGAAGATAAAGCAGTCAACCCTTGGCGCATTTATTGACATTGAAGGTGCCTTTGACAAAACGAATTTCGCGAGCATTACCAGAGCGCTTGTATCTTGTGGAGTACCAACGACTCTTACAGAGTGGATCAATAATATGTTAAAACAACGAGCTATACAGTTCACCGTAAATACCACTACAAGAGGCATTGTCTGCAGGGGCTGCCCACAGGGTGGCGTCCTTTCGCCGCTCTTGTGGAATCTAGTGGTAAATGAGCTCATTACAGAACTAAATGCTATCAATCTTTACACAGTAGGGTATGCGGATGACATAGCTATCTTAGCATCGGGAAACTTTGAAAGCACCTTATGCGATCTCATGGGAAGAGCTTTCAGAGTAATTGAGAGATGGTGCAATCAGCACGAGCTATCTGTCAATCCATTAAAAACGGAACTAGTGCTATTTACAAACAGGAGAGTTCTCGGACTGCACAAGCTACCGAAACTCTTCAACACTGAACTAAAACTAAAAGAAAGTGTTAAATACTTAGGTGTGATTCTGGACAGTAAACTGCTATGGAACAAACACCTTGAACATAAACTAAACAAAGCAACGATCGCCTTTTATCAATGCAAAAAGATGCTAGGCGTCAAATGGGGCCTATCACCCAGAATCACCCTATGGCTATACACTGCCGTAATAAGGCCAATGCTAGCTTATGGTGCCCTGGTATGGTGGCCGAGAACAGAACTACAAACGACAATAACGAAACTTGGGCGCTTCCAAAGGCTCGCTCTATCGGCTACCTGTGGTTGCATGAAAACAACACCAACTGCAGCAATGGAGTTGGCCCTAAAAATTGTACCCCTGGATCTACACATACAGCAGGAGGCAGCATTAGCAGCCATTAGGCTTATGATATTGGATCTATGGGGCAAAAATCACTATAGCGCACACACAGCGATTCTCAACAGGGCAATAGAGTACCAACCTCTAATAGCCGCGCCATGCGATAGGATCGTTAACCAACATATAATAAACAAGAAATACCAGGTCCAAATGAAAGAAGAGAAATGTGATCGATCGATCCTGAATGAGCTTCGAATATATACTGATGGCTCAAAAACAGGGCGTGGCTCCGGCGCTGGCATATTCTCCTTGGATCTCAACATTAACACACACTTATCTCTAGGCACGCACAGCTCGATTTTTCAATGCGAATGTGTCGCCCTGACAGAAGCAGCCAGAGTCGTGCAGCGACTAAGAGTAAACAACTTTTGCATTAAGTTTGTATCCGACAATGCGTCTGTGCTGTTGGCACTAGCAAGCAAAACGACAAATAATTTGCTGGTACTAGAATGTCATAATGCACTGGAGGAAATAGCCCTGACAAACAGGGTTACCCTACAGTGGATTAAAGGACATAGTGGATCTCTTGGCAATGATGCTGCCGATGAACTTGCGAGAAGAGGCTCGGACATATTGCCTGCTGGCCCGTATCCTCTCCTGCCCTTGCCCTTCTCGCAGGTGCGAGCATGGATTCGCCAAAGATCAGAAGAACTCCAGCAACAACGCTGGTCACGAAGTGAGGACTGTAGGGAATCCAAAATGGCTATGCCGGCAGCTAACCCAAAAATGACAAAACAGCTACTAAACCTTAACAGAACTAGTCTCAGAACAATGATAGGTACAATCACGGGCCATTGTCTCCTCAACAAACATCTTTTTATCCTAGGCGTGACAGATAGCCCCGTGTGCAGAGGCTGTCTCAGCGCAGAGGAAACAGTCACCCACGTAGTCCTGGAATGCGAGGCTGTGGCTAAACAACGTACAGATATCCTCAAAACAGTGAGGTCGCTCCGAGAAGTCTGCGAAGTGCCCAGGAAGCTTCTGTGCTTCTGGAAGGAGTTAGGCTGGCTTAGTTAGCCAGGACTTCACGCACAACGGACCTGCTAAGAGTCTAAGTGCGGAAAAGGAGTCTCTACATTCTACATTCTTCTTCTACCTATCACTGATAACAATGTTTCCCAGAATGCTCCGCTCGTAAGAATGTGCAAATATTATAATGCTGTGTGTGCTGAGGTTGATATTTTTCACAATAATATTTGTAAATTTAAAAAGATAATTCATAGTAAATACTTGCAACCTTAATTACTAATTTAATTGATTAACGTATATGTATATAAACATGTGTGTGTGTGTATGTATAGATATATTTTTTCTCTTATTTTTTATTTTTTTGTCATTCGGTTTGATATGTGTATGTTGTTTAGTTGATATTTAGTGTAAATGCTGTGTACAGATATAACTGGAAGTCAGATTTTTAAATGTTGTTTAGTGTGTAATAATTTTATGTATGTAATTAATCTGTTTTCTGTTTTTGTACCTAAATGTGAAAAATAAAATAAAATAAAATAGTTCGTTTATAGCGTTTTATACTATATAATACTTCTTTTGTCACATTGTATTTAATCTTTCTCTACAGTTAAGTAGATAAGCTATAACTTAATTAGATGCGTCAGTGAGGCTTCCCTGGCTACGAGCGCAGTTCTCGTTCGTCCGTTCTGGTTCCAAGACGAATATGGCACAAGGTAAGTGATAACGTATCTAATTGTAGTAATAATTAAATAGTACTGCGGAATAGATAGTGTTTGTACTTTGTACAGCACACGCATGGCTAGATTATCGGAATGATTCCTTCGATAACGTTTTGAAAGGACATGGTTGTTTAACTTTTATTACACTTGGTTAACACATAAAGTGCTCTTTACTCGGATCCGAGTGGGGATCCGAGAAGCTGATAGTAACGGTTCCGCCCACAGATCCAAGTATCGGTACCCGACGTGCCTGTATGCTGACCACTCGTAAATGTTTTTTTTAATATAAATAATAGTATACATTCATACATATTTTCAAACATGCATATATATACTTAATCTAAATTCGCCATAAAAAGTTTGGTTTCCGGCTATAACTTTGTATCCATTGTTTAAGCATTCAATGTGTTAAATACAGGCTAAGATTTCAGATTAGACATGGTTGCTGACTGTCAAATTCAGAATATTTTAATTCGGGTGTGTGCCACGCGGCAAATTGAAATCGAGTCAGTTGGTATTTATAGGTCGACGTCAAAGTCAGTCAGTATATTGCATAGCTATAATAGGTTCAACTATTAGGTGATCATTAGGTTCAATCTTATCTTTTTAGACAAATCTACCCGTACCTGAAACCGTGACAAAGTATGCTCATCCATTAATCTGTTCAATTAAAAGCTTAGAACAACAATGCCTAACGTTAGACAGATCTAATTCAGTATTTAGTTAAGCGTTAATTAAAGTTATAGAATAGAAGCAATAAATAATAGAGGATAGCAAACAATCCAACCTAAATCTATAATTTTTTCATAATTTTTGAAAAATTACTAATAAAAAATAGGAACACAACAAAAACATTAATAATAAAAAATAGGAAGAAAGAAGAAGCAGAAAACTAATACAGTCCTTAGTCTTGGTCAAAGACGTCTGTATTTGTTTCGTAATCATTTGTTTTTAAAGCCTACTTTTCTCACAAAGTTTTCGTTTATAAGTGAGTATAATGTGGAGAGTTGAATCAATTGTTGCTCAAGCCCGACCATCACCAAACATGAGTATCAATATATAATATTGGTATTTTATATCATATAAGTAATATGCCACTCGAAGATCCTGGTTAAACAAAACTACTCGGCCTTAAAACATAATCTACTTGATAAGAAAAATCATTAAAGCAAATTTGTCTGCTCATTAACAGCATGATGCTATATGTGATACTAATGCCAGCGGAATTGTGAAAAGTGATAAAAAACGTTAGTGTTGAGAGCAATAAATTTGATAATAAATAGAGGTAGGAGAGAGTTGTATTGTGTAAGGTTATCTTTACGACACATAACAATGTCACTGGGATATTACCCATCGCACCCGCACGTCGACATTATTTATTTCATGGCTGAATGAAAACCACAAGATAAACATCCTAGAGGCCAGCTTACGTTTAAACTTATACATCTTTATGCATTATTAACATAAATTATTCGGTAAACAACTTACTATAGAACAATTGGCTTTTTGCGGCATATACTATGAGTGTCTACCTAAAAATATAGTCATATTAAAATGTAAAATGTAATAATAAAAAAGCCGCTTTAAAAGAAATTAAACTATGATTTGATATATACTTATGTTAATACAAATAGTTAAAACTGCAATAAATAGTAACAGAAACATACTTTACGATTTATTCTCATTTCTAACAAAGATACATGAAAATTTTATAATGTTGCTTCAGGCAGGTTTTAAATTAATTATATTTATTTTTGCTTTTTAATTTAATTATTATAAATGTTATAAAACTAATAAATAAATAGAAAAGGCATTGCGGAGTCCCTAGACGGAACTTACGCAATTTAATTCATCGTAACTAATAACGGATGCTTCACATATAAATAAATAAAATAGCCTTTTAATTCTTACAGCTGTTAAAACATGAAGTTGGATTAAGTTAGTTTACTTACATACACTTGTTAGTTTTGTTAGTAATTACATTTGTATCCTAAATTTAATTGTGTTAGTTTTTCCTTAACCCTACATTTCAACTATTACTCTTCACTCTGTAAGAACTCCTCTGTGGGTGAAGGCCTCCTCCAAAGATCTATTCTCGTAGTGGGATAAATTAAAGTAGTCCTGTCTCGATTGGGCTACTTGAATCCAGTTGGAACCAGCTGTTTTTTTGATGTCGTTCTCCCAGCTATAGCTTCTCATATAGTATAATTTTTATAAAAAAACTTTTATGAATGAAGTAAGTATCGAAAATTGATCTATATCAAAATTGATTTCTTCATATAGTATAGCTAGCTAGCCCCGCGAACTTCGTTCACCTTAATGTGATTTTACTTAGTCTACCTTTTAAGTACATGCCAATATGGAATATTTTAGTATGCTAACCCACTGTTCGGTTTTTCCGAATGAATATTTTTAGGTTATTCTATAATAAAAAATAATATAAAAAATAGGGGTTAATCGTAGTGTGATAAATTAAAGTATTGTATGTATTTCTGTATGCTGTATCATAAAATCTAGAAAAACCATTGTCTGAAAAAAATGTTTTTGTACCACCCTTAACATAATAGTGGATTATAAACAGATAAAAATAAAATAAATAAATAAAATACGTTTATTTTGGAACATAAGATCATCTAAGTATCACTTATTCCACGTCAATCAATTCGAACCTGTAGGCATCCCTACTCATCGGCAAAGAAGACAGAGGGTGTAGGCCGAGAGAAAAAGCCGGCGTAAATAACTCTCGGTACTCTTTTAAAAAAGCAAATCATCAAACAATATTTAAAACAAATATATCAAATTAATTGGAGGTAGCCTGCACTAGTCCCAGGCCCTTTTATCAACTAGATAATCAATAACTTTATAGTAAGCCTTTCCTTTAATACATTTCTTAAATTTATTAAAAGGCAGAGATAAAAGCGCCTCTGGGATTTTATTAAAGAAGAGTATCCCTTTTCCCAAAAAAGAATTACTAACTTTACATAGTCTAGTACGGGGAAATTGCAGCCTGCGTTTGTTCCGAGTATTGACATTGTGCGTATGTTCTAATCTAGTATATTTATCACTATTTTTGTATACAAACATAATATTTTCATAAATATATTGCGAGGGAAAGGTAAGTATATTAATTTCCTTGAATTTATCTCTCAGAGATTCCCTACATTTTAAATTATAGATTGCACGAATAGCCCTCTTCTGCAGAATGAAAACAGATTCGACATCAGCAGCATGACCCCATAACAATAAGCCATAAGTCATTAAGCTGTGAAAGTAACTAAAATAAACAAGTTTAGCTGTATCGACATCAGTCAGTGAGCGAATTTTTTTAACCGCGTAAGCTGCAGAACTAAGTCTCTTCGCCAATCCGTTGATATGGGGGGACCACTGAAGTTTTGAATCCAAGGTGATCCCAAGAAATACAGTTGTATCATCCAGATTCAATTCCTCATTATTTATAATCGGTCTTTTTCTTTTGCAAGAAATAAAGAGGCTTTTTTTATTTTTTATTATAACAATATACTTCTGTTTTGAAGCGAAAATTACCATACCGAAATTATTGAACATATTTTGCGTTAAAGAAAGCATCCTTGATTTTTAACTTTTATTTCGTATTCGCATAACGTAGGTACGGTCAATCACCATGATTATTATACTAAATATTTCTCGGGATTCTAAGGATAATCGTTTATTTCAAAAAAAGTAACACACTAAGAACACAGTAAACTTAAGAAAAAATATTTATTTGCGGTCTCGGAATCTAGTCGGTATTTAGTTTGATAGTACATATATTTATTTAAACAAATTGTACATATAGAAATTCTAATATATCTAATAACTAACCTTAAAATTTAATTACATTTTTAATTTTTTGGTTCCGAAGATATTGGCAGCGTTCCCCCTTTGAATAGCTAGACTAATTCTTTGTGCGAGGTAGCTGACAGCTTTTCGTTCTCCTGTGATGTCGACTAACCTTTTTGATAATTCCATAAAAAGCCTTATCCTGCTAGTCGGTATTTTATTGTTAAAAATTTTAAGTCTTTAAAACATATTGCCATACACTCTTAAACATATTGCCATTGATACACAAAATTTCTACTAAGTACCAACACACATTGACGATTTTCATTATTTCTTATTATAAAGGTTATTTTAAATATTCATTTTAGTAGTTTTTCCTACTAAGTTACACAGAATCTTTGTAACGTAACCTTGGCTATACAATTTATATACAATTTTCACGAATGAAACTGATGATGATTCTCAGTTAATCGTGCGCATCACACTAGTGGTTACCTGTGCAATGTATCGTCTGATATTAATTTTTGTTTTATTCGCGTACGGTAAGGATTTATTTAAAATATATATTTTATTGTTCAGTATATTAGTTATATTTTTTGTGGAATTGAATTCCTTGATTTTCATGATATTTGGTCTCTTTCCGGGAAAAAGTGGACGTGCAATTGCGATTTGTTTGAATATTTAATTATTTATTTATTTTAGAGGCATTTAATTTTAAAATCAAATCTAGCGTAGGTATTTAAGAGTCCTCAATGTTATTGGTATTTTGTGAGGTTACTCAAGAAAAACCTAGTGGTCTAACCTGTTATTAAATTGCGGTAAATACATTTTAAATAACCATTATATATTCGATTACGCATTCCAATAATAAAAGGAATACTTGCTGACCACGTTTGCTTCGTAAGAAGTGGTTTAATTAGTCTCAGAGTCGAAGATATCATTAAAAATTTCATAATTACATGCAAGTATCCATACATACTCAAACAAATGTTCTACGTGTTTTTAACGTAACCTAATCCCATTTTTCTATTTATATTAATGAGACAACAAAACATCATATTGATGTATTGGTCGTATATTTTTACCCCATACGTGGCAAATTCCAAAGATTTTAAGTAGTGCGAAGTAATTATTTGTAATATTACCTATATGTTCATGTCCGATGTTAAATCTCTTTGTTTTTCTTGTAATTAAGAGACTTTGAACCTTGGTACATTTATATTTGTTTTTGTGCACGCAATATTCTCAGATATTAGGTTAATATACCGTTTCTTATATCTCAACGTAAAAAAGTACGTCTTAACAAAACAGAATCGCTCTTCTTCTTTCTACCACGGTGTAAACAGTGTAACAAAAAGAGACCAAAAGAGTTTTATGAGGCTCATTTAATTTTATAAATTTTGTTGATATGAGATGACTATTTCATTCCTTTACGCGATTATATTAGAAATGTTTTAAATAAAAGTTTTAAATACTCTTCTCTAACAATAGCAATTGCTACTTTAATATAGAGTAAAAGAACGACATAAAAACTTTAGAACTGCATAGATATGCATAGATATGCAGTTCTAAAGTTTTTTGTTTTTTTTTTGTTTTTTATATATATATATATCTATATATATAGCTAAAAAAACAAAATCCCTTGGTCACGCCATCACATGTGAACGGCTGGAATTATTTCGCTAATTATTTTTTTGTTGTTTGACAACACAATGACAGAACGCGTTTAAAACAAATCCTTCGATCCGAGTTATTATATTGATGAAATAAATATAAAATAATTAATTTATGTTTTCTAATAAAGATGAATTTTAGGTATAGTTCTGCACTATCACGCCTAATATTAAAACTCCAATTTAATATGGAGTTTTATTAAGTTTGATAAACTTACAAACACTAATATATCATATATATAGGTATACTTGGTTATAAAGAAGAAAGACAAGACGTCTGTCGGGTCCGCTAATTGAATAATATAATAAATTAGCGTTGATAGCCATTAATTATTAATAAAATTGTATTACAAAATCCGTAGACTTAAGTTGTATACTTGTTTATAAAGAAAACTAAAGACAGAACAACGTCTGTCGGGTCCGCTAATTGAATAATATAATAAATTAGCGTTTATATCCATAAATTATTAATAAAATAATATTATAAAGCCTTAAGTTGTTTGAGGTTTGAGTTTTTAAAAATGTGTGTTTGACGGATCATTTATTAAAAAAGCGCTGATTTAGTAGGTTTTTGAACGTTGCTTAAACCAGATGATACTGTATCATGTAAATCTTGTCCTTAATATTGAACCCCACTTGACCTGCCTCGCTTCACGGATTAGTTACTCAAAACCAGTTCAACAAGTAAACAGGTTATACTTAATTGCTATCATTATTAAGTTAATAGGCCAATTGTTTACGTTATTATAATTATGACGTCCACACGACAGAAAAAATATCTAAGATATGTATTAACTTATTGCAAACCTAGTAATAAGAATCTCTAAACGTGGGCTACATATTCTAAGTAATGTTTTTTTTCTATATCCCCAACAAAGCCTTAACAACTTTATTTATGATAAAGTTCGTCATGCAGTTTAATTATGTTTATTAAAAACTGAACATGCTCGCTTCAGTTTAATCGTTGAACAACGTCAATATAAAATCAAGCGATTTTTTCAATATTAACTTTATTAAATACCAAGTTTATAATGCCGGTTCGATTTTCAAGTTATTGAAGAAAAACATAATATTTCACGCATAACCCCAATCTCTTTACGTATGTCACGTCACACACATTGTATGTTTTTTAATCACAATATTGCTGCGAGGGGAAAACGAAAAATTGTAAGGAAAATTTCGTGCGAAAATCTAACAAATTGCTCTGTGATGAGACATTGGTGTATTATATAGAATACACTGGATTAAATTACTTATCTCACGTTTTTTGTGGGGATTGATAAAGCATTTTAAAGAGGCTAAACAAACATGGAGTAACTGCGTTGTGACACCACCGTAAAATAATATTTTTTTATAGAACAGGGGCAAACGGGCAGGAAGCTCACCTGATGTTTAGCGTTGCCGGCCTTTTAAGAATTTGTACGCTCTTTCTCTTATGAAAGGATCCGACACAAATCATATTGGCTCCGTGATGCCAAAAAAACTCATTTAGGCTCATTATAATAGTGATTAAAAAAAATACAATTAAAAATATATCGGAAATGTTATTAAGCGCAAATTACGGAAACGGATGGTCCGATTTGA
Source organism: Pieris rapae (assembly GCF_905147795.1). Lineage (NCBI taxonomy): Eukaryota > Metazoa > Arthropoda > Insecta > Lepidoptera > Pieridae > Pieris > Pieris rapae. Next base: position 2,626,961 of record NC_059534.1, on the reverse strand, counting down.
GTATTTTTTTAAATTTATTCCTTAAACATTTGCTTTATTTATTACATTTTAACCCATAAAAAGAGAATATTTCTCTTTATGGGGTAGCATAGCATAGTGTTCCATATGTTGTTGTAGCTACATAAATAACGTCATTAGGTAGGCTGGAGTAAAAATCCCGTTAATGCGAAACGAATTCTGTCACCGAATAACACATGGTTCAGTTAGTGAAATAGAGATACTGGCGAAGGCTAGTAGGACTATCGAACTTTGATAGTTAGGCGTCAATTCTTATTACGGCGCTCTACTAACTACTGTGGTTGGGTTAGGTTTAGCCTAGGGTATCGATGGATTATCATACCTACTCAAATAGGTATAATAGCTGATAAGTAGGTATAAAATACTGAAATATCCTAGTATTATTATAGGATATTTCAGTATTTTGATTAGAAAAAACTGACGCACAAACGTATCTATATCCGACCTTACTTTTTAATTGCTTTAATATCACACAAGTTGATCGGAATTTTTGATCGCATAACGACCTCGTTGAACAACTGCAGTTTAGCATAAATTCTACTATAAAGATTTATAGACTACAGACCAACAAGAAAGCCAATATTGATAAATATTTATAAGCCCTAACCTGTATAATCAAAAATCATCTCACTCTTTAGCGTTATGAACACAGATACTGTAGGTCATTAATTAAATAGAAATTTAAGCATTAGAAAATTTTAGCATTAATTACATTGAATCATTAAACTTTCTAGAAAAGAAAGACAATTTTCTGTTGATCACTTCGATTACAAATTTAGTAGTTATTACAGGAACATTGTTTTTTTTATGTTAAGTGATACCGCAGCCCATGGACACTCTCGATGCTAGAGGGCTCGCGAGTGCGTTGCCGGCTGGCTCAGAAGTCGCCTGAGAGGCGTAGGCATATGGCTGATCATGTTTAAATATATACAGGGAAAGATTGAATGTTCCATTGTGTCTAGTCAACAGTATCTCTATTCCAATGTCAGACACGCAACAAGGCACGTCATTCTATTTGACCAATCACAAAGGAATAGTTTCGCCTTTCATGTTACATTCTAACAACCTAATAATATATTTCTATAGCACCTACACATTTTCCAAAACGTCAAAGGATTACGGTATACAAATATCAAAGTAATTATGAAGCCGTCATTTTAATAGTGGTTATGTATTGGCTTTTATGATATTAATAAGCACAGTGACGTACTGTTATGAATTGAAATAGGAGGTCCAAGATAAAATTTAAGATAAATATGAAGATAGGGAAACCCTCTACTATTCTATATATATATATATATATATATATATATATATATATATATATATCTATATACTATTTTCGTCGAAAGACCGCCAAAACACAGGTGCAGAGGCATTCATCTTGATTAAAAGTTAATGGCAACGAAATTAATTTATAGTTTTCATTTAGTTTGTCAATTATCGGATCAAAATCAGAAAAGGAAATGTAGTAATATGGCTCTATACTTCCACGTCATTGACTCAAATCAAATCAAATCAAATGAATTTCAATTCAATTTAGATGCGTCTTTGGGCATGCTTATAAATGTCAAAAACGTTTACAAAATTCGCGAAAGAGCAAAACTACGCCATCCGTTCGCCAAACTACCAGGAGGCCTTGTTCTGAGAAGAACGGGAAAGAAATTCAGTAAGTTTTACCCTCCCTCTACATAACAATAATTGAAAGGAAAATGTCATAAACCAAAACGTAATTTAAGTTACATAAGTAAAAAATAAATAAAAATCTGTTCTGTGATTTACCACATTCACCATTAACTAACTGCTATGAGACTGATCTAAGAAGTTGAAGATTCAATTTATATACTATAATATCTAATTTACCAATAATAATAATTTTATGAGTGATATATTAAGAGTCGAATACGTTTTATATTACGGACTAAGTCTTGTTTGTAAATCTCCGTGTTAATGTAATAATCGCTAATTTATGCATAATAGCAAAAAGTTGAAATTGCATGTTAGCTTTATAATTTTATAAGGCATTAAAATTGTATTGTTCATTTTGAATCGCGTTGTAGTAAATCTTTAATAATACCCGTAATCATTTCCCGACGGAACGGTAGGAGATTATTGAATATATATATATATATATATATATATATATATATATATATATATTATATATAACTATAAATATATATATATATATATATTTATAGTTTAAGGCTATTAAAAAATGTGTAATTTGTGTTTTAAAACCGCTCGATTGAACCGCTCAAAATATAATAAAATAAATAAAACCACTGGAGCTACAGATCAACTGGAGCGGCAGATTTCTGTCTTCTCTTTTTTTTATTAAGTGAAATCAGATCGATGATCAGCCTTCTGCACTTGACATTTGCTGTCAATTTAGGCCCACCATTCAACACAACACTCACGGTGAGGCACACAGACAGACATCGCTGTCGCAATATCATAACAATGTTTAAAAAATATTTATTTATTTATTAAGATATCCAACCCTTTTTCCCAAGACATAGATGTGGACCAGGGATTTCCACTGCCTACGTTTCTGACGTATCCTGCTTCTGCTATTCTCTAACATGACATTCAATATGCTTGCTCTACGGTTGTGAGAACTTTTGACTTATCCTCTTTCATTTTGTATTACGTTTGTTTGCCATGTTATATCAAACATACTTTCACTGATTTTATTTTACTTTCATTCTTTCTCTACTACACCCAACATTAACATGGGGATCAGTATTTCCCTATGACAGTGGAACCTTTGAGATTTATTGGTGACATATCGGCTCCAGAAAAATATTCTCGCCGACTTTGGCATGTCAGCTGACATCTTAAGGAGGTTTACAAATCCAGCGTAATGCTGTATCCACTAAAGAACTTTGTAAAAGCTCATTCTTGAATATACAAAAAGATCAGTGTGCAATAAACACAAACCAGTTTCAACAAGCGGAAATGAAAGGTCGCGTGAACGCAGTTCTAATAGAAATTCAATATACTGACAGGATTTAATCAATTATTAACGACATTGTATTCGAATAGCTAATTAGTATTTATATGAACCTTGAACAATATAATGTTTCATTGTGTCTGTTGAATACCATAAATTGTTTCAATCGGGAATATCACCAAGGTTTGTTCTTGGTACCCAAGAACTATTTTGCTAAGACCTACTTTTTTTACGACCTTATCAGTAGGCTCTCAATTTGTTACTGGTCTAGTTGTGGATATAATTTAGTGACACGTGTAAAGAAAAGAAAACACATATTGTAACAAAATAAAGTAAACAAAAATAAAATTAGGATCATGATTGGCTGTAACGAAATTAGACTAAAAGTTCAAGTAGAAGCTATTATAAATTATCACATTGACATATGCGTTTTAAATACGTTTATGACAACGGGAGTCAGAACCACTTCAGAGACAAAATGTTTTTCTTTTTGCTAGAAAAGTCGAAATTTATATTGAAATTTCAAACCGATTATTTGTTTGAGTATAAAGGGTTTTCGTAGAAAGGAAAACTTATTCCGTGTATTAGAACTGTATAGGAGAAGCTGCGAATTGTATGGTGAACTCTCCCATTTAAACGAACTTTCGTTCATGGAACAAGTATAAATTTTCCAAAGACTTTATTGAAAACGCGCCCTTTTTTAATCAACCCTATATATTAGAAAGAAAATCAGAATTTAATATAAGTATTGTTATCATGGTGGAATATATATAATGATATTGCTGTCCAACTGAAATGATAACACTTAATTTTGGAACGTAAAGTAATTTTTAATTCCATTTTTTATTCCAAGGTTACAAAACCTTTTATATGTGGAAACATAGCTTAGATATATAAAGATACTTTTATATATAAGTTAGACTAGCGAATTTCGGTCGCGAGTCTTCATATATTTTATTCGTATTTATTTTTTGCAAAAGGCCTCGAACTTACTATTTCAATTGATTATTAATAACGCCAGTAAATAATTTAATTGGGTTGTCTCACGCCCACACACCAAACTTAAAAATGTCGCGAAATTTAACGTTTATTTTTGAGCGTGTCGCAAATATTCCGGAAACTTCTTAATGATCTATATTCACATAAAGACTACCAGTGGCACCACAACCATTTGGTGTCAGATTTTTGAGTCTTCTTTTTGGCAGCAGTTTTGGATAGGGAGACCAATTTCCTTTACCACACACGAGGCAGTATTATATGCGCACAAAGAATAGCATAGCCTTGATTTGAACACACAACTTTATAGTTCATAGTCACACGCTTAAGCCACTAGTCCAACAATGCATTCACATTCATACCTTAACAAATATTCCCACAAAGTCTATGGTTATATTTTACAGATAGAAATTTAAACTAGGTTTGTCTTTGGTTACAAATTGATAATTCTCCATGCTACTTTTGGTTGTCAGGCGGTTGAGGTTATGTAGAACCTCTGTGCCGACCTGACATTGTATACTTAAACCACGAGCCTCCAAACATTTTATACAAAACATACTTACATTATCCGATACTGAATCAAAATATTTTATTGTTAACTCTTATTAAGAATTATTCACTTTAACGGTCTCCATGTCTACTGACTTCCTTACCTACAGAATTTTTCCGAAAAAAAAAACATAATTATGAGTTATACGATAATTTCAACTAAGACAGGTCGAGCGCATCTAATTTGTATAATACAGTACACGAAGATGTATATTCGACGCTCCGTTTTGAGTTTGTTTTTATACAATAGGGGGTTAGGATGTGGCAAAGAGATCCGGCAAGACCTGGAGCTAGGAAATACGAGGCTCAACACCGAACGCGATGGAGAATAAGTCAAGTGAAGGGCGAACGGGAGGGAGGCTCCAATGTTTCAATGTTACAGTGATACCGCCGCTGATGGACATACTCAATGCCAGAAGGCTTGCGAGTCAGTTCCGGCCTATAAATAAGACCTATACATAACGCATTTTTAATTGGACGATTACTTAATATGGATTGGTTCCATTGCACCTTTTTTTGTGGTGTTCTACATAGTGGTGGATCGCGGCGAAAACTGCCTTAAATATACGCCAGTTCAATTATTATTATTAATAAAAATAATAAATATTTTTGGTTTTGCGCGTAACCAGAGGCCTGGTAAGATCGTTGGAACAATTATTTGAACAGCATTTTTAAAGTCAGTGAATAATAATTTATTATTATTATCTTAACAAAACAGTGATTTAATTAATATTTGCAGTTCACATAACAATATATTTAATTTTTGTATGTATGTGGAAATTATTCTGGCACTTTCATATGATATTGTATAAGGAGGATTGTATGCTAATGACTCCCTACCAATCATATTCCATAGACGTCTATAAAGAAGACGAGGAAGTTAATTTAATCTGTAACCGACGCCAAATTAACTTCTCCTTTTTTCTTTGACTATTTTTCCAAACGAAGTCGCAGGAACTTACTAATATATACATTGTCTAACTTTGCCTTCAAACTGTCAGTTTATCACTTATACAAATCATTTACATTATTAACTTAGCGCCCTTGAAAATAAATAATGTAATGGGTAATTAAGATACGTATATAATAGAAAAATACCTAATATGTTATTGTAGAATTCTTCTAAACACAAAATTGCCATCCCAAACCGCGCATTTGTCACAAACTCAAACTCAAAATAATGATCTCAATAAGAACTGTTACAGCTACATGGACAGTTCTTCATGAGATTGCTTATACTGCGTGGTTTTCATGGACACGTGACGGTTAGCCATTGCGAACAACGATGATCTGCTTGAGCTTTTGGGGGGAAGAAAAGAGCTGATCTTCCTCCGATACAAAGGAATATCCTCGATCCTTCTAACCATTTACAGACGGGCCTGATGGCTAAGGTTGAGAAGTTGTACATCCTTGTTAATAAATAATACTAGTAGTGGTTCCTACACGATCTACTACATGGCTGGATGCCGACAAGTAAGCTGTTACCATGTCCCGCATCGGACGATAATTGGTGGTGCCGTGGGGTGCGTAGTGCGTATGCAGTTCGAGTCCCACTTAACCCTTCACCACCGGGAAACCAAAAAAAAAATAGCATCTACTTTTTGCATTTTCAGCGGATTTTTGATAAATGATTTTGTAAAACCTTTTGTATATATAAGTTTATTTACTTTAGTAGCAAAATAAACTACGAATTAAAATACGAATAATAATAATTTATAAATGCATTAGTAAAATCGGTAATATTTTATTGTGGGTATTATTATCATAATTAAATTTTCAGGGTTATTAACAAAAACATTTAAATGTCACTAAGTTATTTTTGACGTAGCATGTCCTAGTAGTTTCGACTTCATGGATAATACATTATTCAATTTGAGGATAAGTTTCTTTCTTAATGTCAATTAAATAATTGCCCAATGATGACACAAATTATAGTTAAATTTTAAATTCATTCTTTATCTCCGAAATATGTTAATAAGAGATAAGAGTCAAAATTTATTTATTTATTTCCGTTGCTTAAAGAGCCTAGAAGGACTCAGGATGCTTACAGATCATTAATCATTTAAAAAAACGTCGATATAAATGTACTACGCAAATTAGACCCAAGTCTTTCTAAGCTTAATAGATTCTTACTTACTTTAAGGACCTTATGTTGTCTAAGTCTTCAAACTTCAGAAATTATTTATTTATGTAGGTAAAATAAAGTACACTTATAAAGGTCAAAAAAAAATACATTAAATGCTTCTAATTTTACATTTACTGCCAGTTCTCAAGTCAAGGGCGTAGAACGGAAGAGAAGAACAGCATGAACTTTTACATAACGGCTGTAAGAGGCTTCAACCATTACACCATGATCCATATGACATCTTGAGTAATAAAAAATAATAAAATAAAATCAAAACAAAGATTTGTCCTCTATCAGCAGGAGGCATCGTGAAATAGGAGCACGCACTTACATACTTGTGGGAAGCTAACTTTACGGATGAGGCCTGAAATTTATAATTTTTCAAGCATAGTGCACCTCTCCCTTTTCATTGGCTACGTATTTACTAACAGCACAATACACCAGTACAATACAATAACTGTTACATTGCTTTAACAGATTAGAGAATAAATTAAATTAAATAAAAAATAGTAAGTGGTTGTTTCGCCTGTGGGTGACAGAGACGAAAGATGACATGGATGATACAATTTAATTAAACATTTACATCTTTTATATAATCTCATTCAATTAACCCGAGCCCTTTAAAATAACCGCAAAACTAAAAATACTTTTCAATTAAAAAAATGGTAACGGAAAACGTTTTTAAATATACACGACTAGTTGGTATTGCTCGTAATCTTTATGAAGGACGCGAATGTCCAACTGATACAGAAAATTGTTGCCGTAATTAGTATCTGCTTAAACGTTCAAAAAATTATCTATTCATCAGACCGTTGAAACATTAAATTATTTATTTAAATGAGTGATAATTATTTATAACGTTGATACGTTTTTAATATTCAATGTAAATATTAAAAACGTATCTTTGTTTGTAAAAATTGTGCCTTCGACAGTGGTATATTATGCAGTGATCATTTTTAGTTTAGTCAGTGTCGTTCGCGCTTTTGTCACAAACTGACAATTAAAAAAATAAAATAAATATTTTCATAGTGATTGTGAATAATAAATCCACGAGTGTTTATTACTAGCCTTGACTTTGCTATGAGAGGACGAAATGGTAATTTCAAACAATGCTATTGCAATATTAATTAACGAGTAATAGTAGAATTTTAATAACAAAAAATCTATGTAATACATTTAATTAATTGTATTTATCTATTATATTATAGTATTTTATTTAATAATATGAGTTCATTATCAATTGAGTTATTTATCGAGATTCACGATTCTTCGGTAGACTAGCACTATCGAATGAAAAAAAAATGTTATTAAGTAAACTTGCGATATGATAATTAGTTTGATATGCCAAGCGAAGGTCATTTATAAAATGTATTTTGGCATTAGAATATATCAAAATAATCGGACGGTTCCCATATATCAGATATAAACACAGTATAACAGGGCGCAGTTCGCACAGCACGTAGTTCATTATCATCAGCTAGTATAAATCTTAATAGTGAATTATTACGCTGTAGTTTCAATGACATAAAATATATTAACCAGTTTTTTTAATGCTTCATATTTTTTTGCTTTTCTATCTACTTACATATTTATTTTAAAAATAATTCTAATATAATAACTAACCTTAAAATGCAATAACTAAGACATATTAGCAAAAGGAATCGCTTAAGGCAAGGTTCCGAAGATACTGGCAGTGTTCCCCCTTTGAATAGCTAGGCTAATTCTTTGTCCAAGGTAGCTGCCAGCTCTTCGGTCTGCAGTGATGTCAAATAACCTTTTTGATATTTCCCTAAAAAGCCTTATAGACCTAGGACCCCACGGACCAAGGGTCTCGATCCCGAATGGGACAAAATCATATTCGGAGCCCAGACCCCTGTATTTGCAGGCTTTACCATTTTCAGCCGCATCACAACCCGCACCAGCTCTGTTGTTAGTTCCATGAAGATGGGAAGGGGCCACTGTGTCTACTTCATTTATTACTTTAGTCAAGGGAAAAAAATTAACATTGTTTTGCATCCATGTTTTGTAAAATACTTTTTGGTTCTTGGTGAACACCATTTCCTTAAGTAGAAATCAACAAATAATAAAATATACTTTAAATTTAGTCATTGTATTTAAAAAAATATCGACGGAACAAACAACACATATTTCTCAACTGACGTTTTATACTGACAAACACACTAGTAATATATAAAAAGTGCTTTTTTTATAATTTACCTTTTTCTCATTCAAATTATCACAAAATCTGTTATTTTTTTAGTTTTATTTCCCAAATAGCTTCAATAAAATATGTGTGTCCCGAGGCACGGAATTATTAAAAAAATATTACTCGTGTAACATCGGACATCAAACATTATTAAAGGAATATTTTAATAAGGTTGATACATGTAATATGATACATTATCATTGTTCTATTTAAAGATAAATTTGTCTATGGTTAGATGTAGTTATATTATTGTTCTCAATTATTAAAGTGCTTGAATTCCACGGACTATATAATGTTGAATGTGATAAGACAATTATTACTTTTTACGAGAGAAATAAAATGGTAGAAAGTACATCAGTACAGAATTAAACCAAAAGCTCCTTTTCTTATTAAATAATTCCGTGCATTGTTTTAACAAGCTCTGGGTTCATTCCCCATCCCTTTCAAATAATAATTGTTACGTGTTAAAAATAAGGTTATGCAGAATAACGTTAACTTTAAAGAAATATAGCTGATGCACTTTGATCAGATGGGGTCGTAAAAGGAGGCAAATAAAATAGACTAATGGAAATTGTCAAATCGTCGAATTTTCACTGTTGGGTCAGATGACTAGACAAATGATATTGCTTGTAAACCCTAGAAACAGTTTATAATTATTCAGGGTCTGTTTCACAATGTATGGATAAAATACCAAATAGCAACACAAAAATTATTCGAAAGATAAAAGTTCCAAATAAGATACATCGCGTTTCATGACGAATAGCGCTACCTGACAGTCGTGAAACGCAAAAATAATGTTTATCTTACCAATAAGTAATAAATAGCTCATTTGGAACTTATCTGGACATTGTGAAACAGACCCTAAGTCACAAAAATCGTACTACAGGTCTACTGACCTAAATATAACCGATTAACCTTTAAGCGTCATAAAACATTTATTATTACTAAAAAACTTATACAGTAAAATAAAGTTTTGCCTCGCTTTTATTACTCGAGAGTTAAAGCTTAAAAATTTACCGCAATTTTGTATCACACGTTTATTTTTAGACATTTCCGTATAATAACTTGAAGGACATATAAAAATAGCTTGTAACTATTTAAAAATTAACTTGCAGTGTTTCGAAAATTTGGAAATGTGTGCCAATATCTTAAGATTTTAACTTATACCAGTTTTTAATATAATTAAAAAGCTATTTTATATGTTAAAGACATAAATATGTATATTATCATATTATTTTTACGGCTTCATTTGGTTTATACATATTAATTATCAAAAATATGAGTGTAAAGAGTGAAGAGATAGCATTCTATCCATCGCCAAAAATGTATTGTCGGGTTTATTTAGTTTATTAGGTTATTATAGGGTTTGGTTATTGGGATGCAGATAGGAGATCGATCGACTGTCATAGTGTGACAATCCACAATCTCAGATTGTTTCTATCCGAGATTGTGGATTAATTATTGGCTTCGAGCGTTAGAGCACTCATGCCTACAGCAACTTGCTAGCAAATGAAATGCAAAATATGTTGTTTCGTCGTCTTTCAGGTTATCAAATCCTTTAATTATACTCTATATTTTTAATATTTATATTAAAATCCAAAAATAAACTTTTTAACGGATATACAGAGTACCTCTTTATAACGACACTTAAGGGAGCATTTTTGACGTTACAAATATATTTGTTAAATGGTAATAATGACAAATCTGTATGAGAAAAATGAATAATTATTTCAGACTAATGTTAGTAATTACAAAAAAATACAATTCTTATTTGAACGCTATTTCGTATAGTCCGTTATTTTTGCCTCACGTTTTTTGCTGCACCAGAAATGGTTGTATTTTTACTTATTCACTCATAAGATATGAGATATCTGCGATATTGAGGTATCTTCGTGATAAATCACACTCAATCAGCCCAATTTGTATGGGAAATAATGGTTTTCTTATAAAGTTCGGTATGTATGATGCCGATAGTCGAGTTTATTACGGATAATAAAGTGACAAAAAACGTACGCAGTTTTAACTTATTTCGGTAACTTAAATGGCGTAGTTTACCTCTTTTGCGAAATTTTTAAATGTTTTTGACATTCAGCATAAGCATGCCCTAAGACGCATCTAAACTGAATAATCGAATTTTGATTCTGATTTAATTTGGTACTTTTCATTATTTAATTGTCCTTATTAATTAATGAAATTTTTGTTGGGTGTGTGTAATGTAGACTGTATGGATGACAAACTAAACCAACCAAAGCAAAGTGATTGCGACGTATATAATATTTTCGGGAGTTCGTCGTAAACTCAGTGGACGTTTAATGTAGTTTACACTATTATTATTTTGAGCTATTACATGACATATGATTGATATATATTTTCTTTTAATAACACTTTATTAATAACAAATAGGTTGTGATAAAATTCATATATCGCTAGTCCCCACACTGGGGCGTCCCAGTATTGTCGGTAGCTAGATAACAATTAGTCATGGTACAAAGTAAAGAAAAAGATAGTAAAAAAAGTAGGTTTAGTTTTAAAACTAATCAAACGCTATTACACAAGCAGAAGACATTATGTATGTGTGAATAGGTGTGTGTGCGCATGTATTTGAGAGTATAGCTATTAGTGGTTAAAAGCATACGCTATGTTACTAGTACTTTTTGGCACCTCAAAGTCATTCCAAGTAGATTGTAATTGGAAATCCAATTCTATATTAATATTCCACATAGTTAGATTTAATAATCAGGAATTATCAATGGCATCAATGACTTATTTAGCAAAAGAAGTTAGTTAAATTGACCAGTCACCTTTAAACTATTGAAAGATATTTTAAATTTAGCCTAAATTCCTTTGCTTTTCACAATGTGAATTTTTTCAGGCACGTGTGAACATACCACAAGACGCCGGGCTGTACCCGTCTTATATCTAAGAGGGTCTCATTATGAAGTCGGTCACGATGTGGTAAGATTTTTTTGTCTTAAACCTAACATTAACTAAACATTAATTATGAGAATTCCGAGGCAAGTTTTTCTAGCCCCGGCTATGTAATATATTCTCAATATTTCCTCCTATCTGCTAAACGACCATGTGCTGAAGCAACTAGACAGCGTTAATAGATGCATTTTATGTATATACAGACAGAAAAGCATATTTTTTTTTCTTGATATAGATAATTTTAAGTCTTACCACGAATCAGTTGAACCTGTTTACCACATAATAATTGGTTAACGGATTTTTTTTAATATATAATGTTCTCAGTCAAGTTGTACTCCTAAACTATCTATTTTTTTAATAATGTTAAATTAACAAAATATATCAATATTCTTATTTCCTTATTAGGCGTATATTTTCCTCTATTTTCTGTAATTACGTGCCCATAGACGACCTTGTCAAAAAAATATGGCTGTGGTATTGTGAACGTAAATGACTTGTATTCCTCACATAATGACGGAAAACCTTGAATAAACGCTGAATTAGTGGCAAAATTGCGAAGACAATACGTTTTCCTTGTCTTGGATAGATAAATCTGTGTTAATCAATACCAACGTACCTTATCGTAGCGAAGACTGCTAATGCTTTCCTTGATTAGAAATAAAACTTTTTCCTCAATCCCATTGTTTGCAGATGACGAAAATTTCAATGAAATATCGAGATTATATTATTCAATGTGGATCAATGAATTTAGTTCTTAGTAATTTTATCTTGGGTTAAGGTAAAATTCATTATATGTTTAAATATGAGTTGATTTATGTGTGACAATATTTTTTTACCAATTTTTAAAAAGCCGGCAACGCACTAGCTCTCTGGCATTGAGAATGTCCATGGGCAGCGGTATTACTGTAGAGGTGTTTTTACCTAAAAACAAATCGTTCAAAATACTCACACATTTTTTTGCTTTAATTAGTTTAGGTACTATTTAGGTAAGCGCTTTCATGTTATGTTTATCCGTGACTCCTGTATCGATAATACCTAAAATAATTAGTTGTCTTTTATAATAGTTAAATGGAAATAATATAGTCCAAAAAGACATTTACGAGCCTTATCGAAAATTCCAGGGTCGCACGTTTTCATCAGTCATTAAAGATTTTATAGCAACCTACGCTAATCTGCGGGACTTCGAGAAGGAATACAAAACTGATACTGGGAAGCAGGCGTACGAGAAAACCTTAGCCAACATGAAACAGCGTTTCCCATGGTACTTGAAAGAGATGCAAGGCGTCGCTGATGGAGCTGATGTTCCCTTCTACCAGGTTTGTCTCATGTTTGTCTATATATAATATTTAAATCTTAAAATATAAATATAATATATTACTTATCTATTTTAACAACCTATCAAATAGGTTGTTCAATGCTAAGATACAAATATATATATATTTAATATTATATAAAGTTTGAAAAGGGTATTTTTGTGCGCGAATAATTCTATTATAAAAGCCTTTTACATTATTGGTTCTTTTTAATAACACTAGATCGTTATATCTTTTATATATCGTATTCAATAGTAATCGTAAACTTTTAATTATTTCGTCAATTTAGCATATGCAGGTTTTTAAGGCAATACCGGTACTGTATAATAAAAACAATTTTCGATTATAAATATTTGATTTTAAAAGCGAAAAGGTCTCAACTCATTCATTAAAATTTTAATGATCCACCTTGGCGATGTATGAGCAGATTTTTTAATAATACGAAACCAGACTTGTCTCGTAAGCATACCGAAGCATATATTTGCCGACGGTCTAGTTATTTTTTTAAAGCCCATTATATCAGTCGTTTAGTAAATAGTGCTTGCTTACAAAATCAGTCAATTCGAGGTACTTCAGAAATCGAATACCCGTAATTTGGTGTTTTGCCTTTGATATTACAATGTTCTTTTAACGTCGTTGCGTTCGCTGGGCATATCCCCTTCAGCTACGGCTGAGTAAAAATACAAATTCCGCAACGATTCTTGTTGTAAGACTTTAACCAACTCATACCAACTAATATGGTATGAGAGTTGACTGCAGTACTACGGAAGTCGTTGTATTTCTTTCTACGATTTAAAATTGGAATGGTTAGGATTATACGAAACCATAGTATGAAGAATAGCTATCAAAACAATATACTACTTCGTTGCGTGGTATTTACAGGAATTATAACGTGTTTTTAACAAGCTTTCGAAGGCAACTGTTGTAAAAAAAATACGTATTGCATACACAAAAGCATAAATCTCTATTATATCAAGGCTTAGCTTGTATTAGTTAGTCTTCCAACTATAAATCCAAACTTTGTGTGTCCAGCCAGTTACAATTACATAATATATGGTAAGAAATAATAAATAATAGCAGATAATAAATAGTTCAAATACCTTTAAAATTTACAATAACCACACGCTGGTGTTTCCATAACTGATTGCGTAAATAATAAAAATGATCATTTTTATATAATATTATCATTTAAGAATAGTGATGAAGACAAATGGAGTACATTTTTAAGAAATCAATAATAAAATTGTCATAGATTTTTGGCCGTGTCTATAATGATAATGTTTAACGATTTCAGTGATTAAGTTTTATAAGAGGCATAAATTATAAAATCGTGTTTCAAAGTTTCAACACAAATTAAAGCCGGTTACTTGAATTAATAATGCTATGACGTCAATTATTCTTTGCGAAATTACGTGGAATTGATAGACAATAGTTTAAATGGATAGTATTTTTAGAACAGTGTGAATAATAAATTATAATATTATTCACAGGCGGTATCACTTAACATCAGATGAGCCCCCTGCCCGTTTAACCCCTGTTCTATAAAAAAAATTACGTTAATACTATTTATTTATTTAATTATAAGTAATCTAACAGCTTACTTAATACATATTATTATACAAAATACTAACACAATACACAAAGCCAAAACAGATTACATAGATTAACAAATTATGTATATAATGTAGTGAAATAAATAAATAAATAAATAAATGTATAAAAAACAGAAAACAAGCAAGCGCATTAAAAGACAAAGTTACATTTAAAAGAAAAACAAAAGAATAAAATTAAAAAACTGAAATTTAACATTTAAAAGCAACAAATAATACAAAGAATTTATTAATAACTGCTACTTAAAAAACCTACTACTTAAAAAAATCATTATTAACACTTCGTTTCATATGGAAATATAATACAATTGACATAGTTAAATGAAAAGGAGGGCAACTTGCGGCCTTATCGCTTAAATTAGATAAGGTAAACGAGATGTGTAAAATACATAAGACATTATATTTATAGTTTATTATTTGCATATAGTTATATGTAAACAGTGATCAGGAAATAATATAATGACAGTAAAAGAAACAATGCGTATAAGTATAAATAAATACAGTGTTTTAACACAAATAGAGGATTCATAAGCTTGTTGTTTCTTTGTCTCCATCGGTAGCGCGGTGGGCCCTTAAAGAATGAATCGATAATCCGGCAAAAGAAACGGCAGGTCCGTCACAAAAAATGCGCGCCACTAAATACTAAATCTCGGCCACCTTAAAATTGGCTATTATGAAGTTGATGATGAATGCATTAAAATTTCAGATTATATAATAGACAATATACGTTATCATCAAAGCCATAAATAGACTAAATATATTATATAGCTTTACCGCTATATTTATTACCTAGCTGCCCCCGCGAACTTCGTTTCTCCTTTTTGCCTAGCCTACCTTTTTAGTACATTCCAATATGAAACATTTTGCTATGCTACCCCAGAGATTGTTCGGTTTTCCGGAACGGGAATTTTGAGATTTTTCTGTGAATTTCTCTAATTATAAACCTCAAAGTTAATGTTATAAGCTTTTAATTGATAAATAAAAATAGGGGTAAATTCGATTCTCATCACATTTGCCCCTTCTATTACCACTACCATATAACGATCTCGACAGCTCTGTCAAGAGTGTGCCGGATAAGGATAAGAGTCCGATTCTCAAACCTAATGAATAAGCGCAATAAATTTCATAAGAATCGGTCGAGCCGTTTCGGTGTATATATAAAATTGTGACACGAGAATTTTATATAATTAATTAATTTGATTATTTGGTATGCGGTTCACATACAATAAAAATCCTTTCTATAATATTGTGATAAATTTTGTTCCCACACATAGTTGTTTCTTCAGGGACATGTACAGGTACAGGCTTTAAGTATGATATCCGCTGCCCACGCAAGCGCGCTGACATATCGATGTGATACGCTCTTTAAGGTCTCTGAATCAGCCTAGTTAGGCAATACCCATAACGATATACAGAAGTTCTAAAACATACAACTCTTATACACGCGCATTATAAAAAAACAATTGTTTGCTTAAAAACGTTTACAAAATCAAGTAATAAAATAAAAATTTCAGTATTTCAATAGTCACTGACAAATATAAAGTTAATAAACAAGATCAGTATTCTTCACTTCCCGATGTGCACTACCAGGATTGCTCTAGCTATCTATCTACGTTAGTACGCATCCAAACATTCCCATTACGTTCTGAAGACTTATAATTGTAATCCCTAAAGTTCAACCCATATCTGATAATGAGGTTATTCATTGCAGTTGTTCCTGTTGCAAATGGACGACATTATTGGCACCATCAACGATAACCACATTCCGAGGAACGATACTGGTGGATGCAGCTCAATTGGAATAAACACGCCGAGCGATGTAAGCACGCATTTAACTAGATTTTCCCCGTGGATTAACTCTCGTTCGATGAGCAAGTTCATCGCGAATGCGCGCCTGACAATTGTCTCGTTGCGTTAAAATTATATCGCATAAAATATACATAACACATAATACATAACGAGGCGTAACACACCATTGGTGAAATACTGTATTGGAATTAATGAAATATATCAAATTTTTGTAAGTTATACTTCTTTTGGCGCGATGTAAAAAAATGATGAGAGTGAATTTTTACGATGCACGCGCACACCAACACCTGAATTCGACATCGTAATAGTCTAGATAGGTGGCAAGGAAATCGATAACTATGTTCAAATTGTATATTCTAGTATTTTTATATTTAGAACACGTGTTTCGTAACAGTACAATTGAACAGAGTGAATAAATAAATATTATTTTGGTGTTTTTAAATCAATTTCATATACAACGGTGATAGTATTTACATCAGTATAATTTATTTATTTAAATAAAATCTTTTTTATTAATTTTAATATTCATCGTTAATTACTACTGTTTTTTAGTTGTTTTTATCATACGCCAAAGAAGTATAACGCGTGTTCGTAAATACACACACACTTTTTTTTTGGAAAAAATTGTGATATAGAAATAGTCCCTGGAGACGTTAGCAGGGGAGTAGAGTGAATAAAAAAAATATGCAAGTAAAATCGAATGATATTAATGAATTTTTTAAAGGAACTGGTTTGAATGAACCTTTTCAACGTTTAACTATCACAGTTCGTTACAGTTATAATATTTAGTAATGTATTATAACTGTAACGAGATGAAATTAGAAACAAAGCAAATATTAGTATCAATTCGTAGCTAGCGCCTTGAGAGCTTGTGTATTAGCTACATACAGTGTTACGTAGTGTGTCAGGTCAATTACTGTTTCTTGGTTCTCCGATGTTGGATGCGTAATGCATCATACAATGGCAAGATCAGGAGATAAAAAGATATTTATTTCCAATAAGATACCTGAAACGGACTCAAAGTCAAAGATCCTTTATTAATGTAGTAAAGAAATGTACATTAAATGATTCTAATTTATATTTACTGCCAGTACTCAAATCAAGGGCGTAGAACGGAAGAGAAGAAATGGCAATAGCCTCTCAGCCACTCTTTTTAATCGCCAAGATTTTGTATTTTTTGGTTATTTTTAAGTTGTATATGTTGACTAATTTCCATTTGTTGAGTACATGAAGACGTGAAATATCTATCATTAATTTAATATTTTTTCAGGCAATCTTGGCTCATACTGAGGACGCATTCAGTGAGACGCTAAATCACTTTTATATCATGTCAGCTCATATAATACCAACTCAGGAGGACAAAGATCTTGGGGTAAGGCTATAACTTAGTAATAGACCTACCTTGGCAAAGTATGAATCAGATAATGATTTTTAGTTTGCATTATGATGGATATTCTATAGCCTAAGTTTATCAATTATTTTGAATAGTGAATTTTTCAAATCGTTAGGTTTTGTTTTGTTATTAAAATCGTCTTTGATTTCGACTTTAACAGTAAAAGTTCCTATTAGTGTCAAAGTAAAGGAGAAATGTATTTCTTTAGGCCGTCGAGGAAAGATTCGCATCGTTATGCTACGCGGGACATATGCCCGGATACACGATGGGATACAACGGAAATGGACTAGTTTTCTCCATAAACACACTCAGCCCTATGATACTGAAACCAGGGAACACTCGTAAGTATATAAACAATAAATATAAAAACAGTTTTATACGAAATATATTATAAGATTTTGTATGGAAGACTTGAGCCAGACTGGGGGCACTGAGAATGGAAGAGTGAGAGAGAATTATGAGCTGGTTAATTACATACTATCAGATCAAATGTGACAGAGATTATTGTATACTGGGGTTTTCTTTACGATAGTTGTCTGCGCCAAGTATTTCAGAAAATTATACTTTATAATACTAATTAATTACTTTTTTATTTGGCTTGCTTAAATGGAGGACTACTTTGCGTACCTAAAATGTAATTAGGTTTTCAAAAGCTGTGATATTTTTTAACAACTGTTACCAACTTTGACCTGTACTGATCAGAAACTTACTTTAGTAATACAAATGGTATTACTTACGTATAAATTGGTAATCTCTTTTAGCGCGAACATTTATCACTCGAGCTCTTTTGACCGCGAAGAACTTAGAAGATGCGGAAAGAATTCTGCTTGACCAGGGTCTGGGAGCAGCCAATGGATGCTCAGTGAACATGATATGGACAGAGGGAAACGGTACACGAAGCCTGTACAACGTCGAGATGGCTCCAGACCTAACGGGGGATAAGTCACTGTTGAGTGTTAAAAAGTTCGAAAATGATGTCACAATACATACTAACAAGTAAGTAATCTACAAATGTTAGTTTGAGCAATGACCAGCACAAGAACTCAGTATGACCCAATAGCGACAAATTCATTGATGCGCCATCAGTTCAACGGTTTCGGAGAAAACCACATCCAAATTGCAAACATAAGGATTTGCTGTCACTAGCGGTGTTGACAGATTTTTTTATAGAACAGGAGACGAACGGTGGAGGATACCGCCTCACCACAAGATGGTAAGTGATACCGCAACTCATGGACACTGCGAATACCAGATGGTCGCCAGCCTTAATAATTGTTACGCTCTTTTCTTGAAGTTCTAAGTCGAATTGGTTCGGAAATCAATTCAGTGGGCAGCCGGACCCACATAGCGGTAGTGCGTGGAAATTGCTTTAAAAACCTTCAGTTGTGGAATGGCGGAAAACGCTAATACGGCTGGAATATCCGAATCAACGACACCTAATGAAACAACTCCTCTGTACACTATTTTGGTAAATGCGGTAGAAGATGCAGAGTGACACTATCCACTCGGAAAGGGATTGGTCGTCAAGTGGAAAGTTAAAGCGTCTGTCATAGAAACAGCTAACCTAAAATTTTCCTAAACTATTATTGTGACTTTGATATTGTCTGGCCTGAAACAAACGAATAAACCGTAATGTTATTGCAAGTTTTTGGAAATTAATTTTATACTTACCCGCAGGTACCTTCGCCTACAGCTGAAGGAAGTGGATGGCCCCATCATAGACAGTAGCAACGCTCGGTTGGATGCGATCTACAAACATCCGAAGCCCAACACACGGGAGGACCTCCAGAACATTCTATCAGACACTTCGAGACAGGACTTCCAAGTGTTCGCGGAACAAGAAGAATCCGTTATCAAGACTATCGCAGCTGGTAAGCTAATTTCTATTGTGTTTATTACCTTTTTAAGTAAAAAAACAGAAGATATTTTGACTAACTTTAGTTCATTGGTTTGATATAACAAAATAATTGCCATTACGAATTGTATCATTAAGTTTTGTAGACTAAACAGTCTTGTTTAGTAACAAGACTGTTTAGTCATCACTATGCATTTACTAGTGTAAATGCATAGAATTACCCGTGTTAATTTGATTTTGGTGTGACGTCATACACATCATCAACCATGTAGTTCGTCCCTATCCTTACCATCAAAAAAGTATAGAGAATTTCGTATTAGAACCAACAAGTACACGTTGTATATATGCTAATTTGTATAATGTATATATGAAAATTTGTATAATGCTACACTAGTTGTATAATATGTAAATGACAATTTTTCCTTACGTTTTTTTTATGTTTCAGGTATATTTGATTTGAAAGAAAAGACATGGAATATTTACATTAATAAACCAAACGCATCCGAGCCTGTTGCCATTTTACCAATTATATTCACCAATTTAGGAAAATAAAAATAATAGTTAATCCAATAGTAGAATCGCTAGAAGAGTGCTTAAATATAATATATTAAATCCGCAATGTTGAAATTTATCGTAAGTAATATATTTTAGAATAAAGTTTCTGTCTTTATCCAAGTACTATTTACCCTCAAAGGGATACATTGTTGGAATAAATAAAACACAATAATCAATGCTGTGCGGCTTACACCAGTCGTAAGCTCCTTTGACCCTACTAAGGTATTCCACGCAAGATGAACGTTGCCATACAAAAAATCAAAATGTTTCTTTTCTATTACGATAATTATTTAAATTTGTGTGATATTCTATGTATGATGCTAGAAAGCATTGGTAATAGTAGGATCTCACATGTGCTACAAACAATATAACTAGTTACCTATTCCTTTACTAAATTATAATATGTTCCTAAAGCAATCCATATATGAATTTTCAGGACGAGATACATTAAAAACATTTTATATAATACTAGTAGTGATAAATTTATTTATTTTCGAAAAGTATTTTTTGAGCTGTTTAAAATTTGTGTTTTTAAGGTTAATTTAACTAAACAAATATGTGTATTGTTCATGTATTTTTGCTTACATGTTTGTAATTCCTAATAAAAATCATCTTATTCTCATGCTTTAGATAAATGTGTATTGATTAAACATGAACGAAACTAAAATATTGTTTTTAATTTTTGCTAATCCACTACTTAAAAACATAATTTGTTTGATCAAATTTGGTAGTAAGTTGGGTTGGCGAAGACCGTGTCTGACTCGTGCCACGGCAATTAAATTAGACAATTACCGTATATAACATTATCTTTACTAATATATTAAAGCTAACGAGTTTCAGGATCATTGTATTTGAAATATCTAAATACGTAGTTTTAAATATGCAGCAAAAATGTTTTTAAATAGTATGGGGGGGCAAATGAGCCTACGGGACACCAAAAAATAGCAGTCGGCTTAAATGCAATAACATAGAACACAAGCGTTTAAGAGTATTTACGAATAAGTATCACAAGAAGTAGCGAGGGACTGCTGCCAGCATAAGTATTGTAGTGGTATTTTAATAATAACGCCATCTTCAACAATCATACAACAACTTCTAGTCAATATGTAAAATATTTCATTATTCATAATATAGTTATCCACTTAAATTATAGAGGGCGGTATTATTAAAATACGAATCAACGTTTGTAATGTAGAGGGCAGCCAAAATTTGAACGACAAAGGCAAAAGACGTATTGCGGAGAAAAATGTTAATCAAACTACAAGTGAAATATCTTCAATAACTGAAGCTGCGTTTAGTACTAGAACTACGGAGGAATAGATTAATGTGTATCAACACGTGGAAAAATTCGAAGACCAATATTTCGTACCCGACAGGCTCTTGGATCTAGAATTAGCCAAATTTATAATCGATCCTACAAGTGACGATGGAAGCTCTTTGGACGACGAAATGAGCGAAGATTCAAACAATACAATGGAAGGCATTGATCCACTTAAAGACCACACTTATCCAAAATTAAATTCCATTAGTTGCCTAATTAAAAAAAATCTTAAAATGTTTCTTGTTTTCATTAGTTTTAAAGTACAAACACTTAAAATCGGTCCAGGCGTTCTTGAGCTATGGTGAAATCGACGAATCGATATTATAAAAAAAAAACAGTAATTGCTTGTTATTATTTATAATATATTATTTGGTCGTAGTTCACTTGATTTACCTAGTTACATTATTTCCTAATCTCCCATTTGTTTATGATTGTAAAGCAATTTTTTTATAACTCGACAAGGCTTTCTATAGCGCTGTTATTTAAGACATATTTTTCGGTCAGATATAGATTAAAAAAATAGCAAATTGACTTTAGATTCCAATATAAAAAATAATACCGCACTTCAGTTATTTCCTATGGAAACATAACCATTTAGTTATTAGTTTTTAAAATCAAAATTTATTTCACCTTAAATTTGTACTCATATGAAAATCAATATATAAACAAATTAAAAGTTCTACGTTTACTCCTAGTTACGAAAACAAGGGCACTATAAGAAAAATAACTGGCAAGAAACTCTACGCCGTTGAATAAGAAGTAAATTAAAACTGCAATTTTTGACACCATGCTTCAATTGACATATTTAAACAAAATGTGCAGTAAGAAGATAGTATCTGTGAATTTTATAATAAAAAAAAACGAATACATAATTGTTTTAATATTATTAATTTATTCACAGTGTTACACAAACATTTAACATACAAATAATATGGGATTACAAGGACTAAATATTTGATATTACAATAATAATAAAGCGTTTTATTTAGTTAAATTTATTAAACTGTCGCCATTTAATAATAATAATACAATTTGCTGAATTTAGTTTTTAATTATAGAAACCCTATGATATGGCTAAGGCCTCGAACCCCAAAATTCCCTCATCGGTGATGTCACGAGCAACGAGTCCGCATTCGATTGAGTACATTTAGCCGATAAATTTCAGTATTACCGTTATATACGATTAAACGGAGTAAGACGGTTGATCGTCGTTGTCTACGCGTAGATTTTACAGGACCTTGCCTTCTAGAAACGCGAGGCCCCGACAAATCCTATAAATTTATATCAATTTCTCCGGATTATATTGTTATCGTGGACATTATAATTCTCGGGACTAATAAGTTTACAATTTAAAAAAATACATATTTCCAAAATGAATACATAATTACTCAAAAATCAAATCTGCTGAATAATTAGGAATTATTACGCATTCTAAACTGTTACGGTTAAACTACTAAAGAAATGATAATTAGTATAAATTATTCATGTAATCGAAATAATGTTTCAAATTTTTTTTTTAATTGATCCCTATAAAATCAAAATAAAGCTACTATTAAAAGTACCAAAGAATTAAAAAAATTACAAATTAAACAAATTTGAAATAGTTACAAAAATGTTGAAATTAAACTATATTACATAACATACATAGATCTATACCATTTTAATCATTACATATAACCAAACGAATACGCAAATTAACACAAACTATAAGCCCCAATTAGATAAAGACTATTTAGGGCCTGTTTCACAATGTATGGCTAAAGTGTCAAATAGCTATGCAACACATAAATTATTCGAAAGATAAAAGTTCTAAATAAGATACTTCGAATTTCATGACGTATAGCGCTATCTGACAGTCGTGAAACGCAAAAATACTATTTATCATACCAATAAGTAACAAATAGCTTATTTGGAACTTATCCGGACATTGTGAAACAGGCCCTTAGTCTTTTATAAAATTATATTAGTCCTAGATTAAAAAATATTAATATTATATAAATAAACTGTTTTGGAATAAAATGTATGGCTATTTATTTTAATTCATATGGCTAAGTAAATTAATTTAGGACGAACTGGACAATATCAATGCTTACAGATGAAAATTTTCTTTTGTGACAATACAAGTAAGATTCAGAATCAAGACTTAGGAAGAACAGACATCCACAACTGAGAATTTTATATCTATTATCTTTAATCTGTTAGACTCGGCCTAAAGTTACAGTAATTATCATTCTAACGTAAAATTTAACATAAACTGAATAAGAAACATTTGATGTTAGCCACAACCACATCCTCCAGTTGGTGGCGGTGAGGGCCCTGATGATGACGGACCAAAACCTCCGTACTTTCTAGTTGGTGGCTTTGGTGGCCTGAAAAAACCAGCTTTATTAAATAATGACACAACGAAACCTAGAATTTCAGTATGACTGAACCCTTAGGATACCTCCTGTTCAAAGTCTGGCTGAGCACTGATAAAATAAAAAATCACGAGTAAACCAATAGTCTATCATATCATCTGAGATAGTGTCATGAAAGTTTTTGTATTTTAGCAGTCAGGTATATAATTATGTACTACTTTACTTTAGTAATTACATTATGAAAACCAATCAGATAAATACATACCCACTGCCAGGTGGACGGAAGTCAGTAACATATTTATTTCCATGTTTATTAAAGTTGGGATTGATTAATGTCTGAAACCTGTAACAAAAAAAATATTTTTTAAGCACGCGTTATCATTTAATTCTATCCGAAACAGGACGGGATTAACCCCTTGCAATATTTTGACATAGTCCTTGCCGACATTAATAAAAATTAGATTTTTATTGATCCTATTAAAAATTATTGAACAATTTATGATTAATTTGCTTGTAATTATTACAAATATGAGCCCGAAGATGACGCCCCTGAGGTTTAGAACTCTTAAACTTAACATCGTCAACGCCAATCATCACTTGATTTTCACATCCATTTCATATTTTACTTTACATCTTTAATTTACACATTATGTACTACACATATTTTACTCAATACAGTCCATTAAGGGCTTAAATTTGTTCATTACGTACAGCACAACAATTTACAATAAAACTGCACAAATGCAAGGCCATGGCGACCCACAACTCCGCAGCCTAATTGGGTCGACAATTATGGAGGATGTTGCTGTGATGATTGGATAAAAATGAGTTGTGGACAATAAATAGTAAAGATTAGAAATAAGGTACTTGAGAATTCGTTTTGATTAAGTGATATCATGAAATCATTTTTAAAATATCTATAAAGTTTTCGCTTAAAGAAAATGCAACTTGACCCAATCTATGTTATTCTAATGCACAAAAAAATACACAGAATTCAGCATTTAGAAGTTAGTCACAGAATTAGTTCTGAAATAATAATAATTAATCTTAAGTAGATTGCAGCATGTCATAGTAAATGGTTAAAATTGTTGGTAAAAACAAAGAAATAATTATAATAAAAATATGATCAATGAAAGATGTACTAAAATACCATATATAAGAATATTAATAATAAAAGCCCTTTATTTGCTGACCTTTTTAACTAACATGCTATTCTTATTAACCAGTAATATTCCTAAATGTAAATTACATAGCGAAAATAATAATTTATTATCAACCACTTTGGTCAGGTACATATATATATATAGTTCTTTAAATATATTACTGAAAATATGTTTTATTAAAAAATTAGTTCATTTATAATGTTTTAGTTTTGTGATTCTACTTTTAACTTTTATTTAGGTACATAATTATTGTTAACTTACCTATCTAACAATGCATAACAACTAGGAACTTATTTCTAAGAAAGGGAAAAAATAGTTCATAAAAGAAGTGTAACTCACAAATTGTTTATCCTGTTACCTTCTAATGGGAAAAATAATAATTTCCAACAATACTGTATATAACTTTTATATAATAATTATAAAGAATAAAATGATGTATGTAATTATAATTAACTTTAAACAATTACTTACAGGTAATAGAAGAAATTTAGTAAGCCCCAAAACCATTTAAATGAAGTAAAAGGAGCTTTGTCTACAATGCTACCATCTGAAAACAAACAAGTAAAAGTAGTAAGAAATATTAAAATCAAGTCAACAATCAATAAGTAAGTCTATTATTACTGATCTAAGGAAATTGAATCAAATTAAGTTTAGATGGAGGCTTGATTCATAATTCAGGTTTGCACACAATCTAACTAGAACTGGTTATACTTATTGCTAGTTATCAAAAAAGCTATGATTCCTAAGCATAATAACACAATTTTAAATACACGAAGAAAGGGAAGACAAATTTACAATGTCAAATAAAATCATAACAACAATTTGATATATTTACGATTTGGACACACAATGGACATTATCTTTAAAAATACGTTACTGAATAACATAACGAATGCCTTTATTATTTTCAAATATAAAGTTAAAAGAATGACGTGTCCTCAATACTCATGTGGCATAAATTTAATAACTTCAATAACTCAAATTAATACAAAACATATTTATATTTACCTGAATTTACGTAAACCATATTGAAAGTTGGGACAGCAATCAATCAATAATTAACAACGCGATTAGTTAAAAAAGTTACAAGTTAAACTAATTGTCTAAATTTACTTTGTTTCAAGTATGTGTTATCAAATTGTGATACAAAATATAAATAAAATATTGCAAGAGTAATAGATAACATGAGAATTAGTGGCCACAGACTAAGTAGAAGTGAAGATAGTAACCATGTTCTTGACTTCTACTTGGTCTGTGATGAAGAGACCAACATGTTCCTCTTAAGTGGACTTCCACACATTCCCATTAAGTGGACTGATGTGAGAAATAAATGTCCCTATAATTTAATAAACAGTAAGATTCAACCGTTTCTAATTACTATTTTTATAATTAATAGGTATCTTAAAACCAATAAAAACTGATTGCTGCTCGGAAGAATATCCCGAAAAAATGTCTTTATATAGTTTTTTTTTTAATTGTCTCGGGGAAAGAATCTAATTTCCCGTATTTCTTGCGTATTTAAGCATTTGCCCCTTATAGGCTGAAAAAAAATCTGGCAGCCCTACTTGGCTTGGTGCCGAACAAAAGGATAAGGATTGGGGTCGCCGTCGATATCGCTACTGAATGTTAGGTTGCGTCGAACGCGGCGCACGAACAAAAAAGTTCGCGCGCAGCTTGTAAACGGTTCGCGAGCACAGACGGATGCCGGTGGAGAACGGCTTGCACATTCGCCAGATGTGGACGCATCCTTAAAAAATAAATTGGTTTCATGGCTGATCTTACACAGAATCCGTAAATAAACCTGCTAAGAAAAGCTATATTATATTATATTATGATATTATATATAAAAAAATATAATCTGTCTAGAATTTGCTCCTTGTATAGGTTGTCATGTGTAAGTTGGCGTGTGGCAGAAAAAGGTACTAATTTTGACAGTTGTGTTGACAGTTCTAACAGCTTGGTAGCCTCACGTGTGTCGGTGCTAATAATTTGTGTTTTAAAGTGTAAAAATCATTACGAAACATGCCAAAAGTAGTGCGGAGTGCAGCTAGAGAAATTATTCTAGCTGTAAAACGTTTTTGTGAAGGGGAGAAACGTAACAATGGGCCGATTATTCCATTTCAACAAGTGAATGCTCGAACAGCGGCTTTGACAGGTAAAGTATTGCCAGTTAAAAGTGATATTTATATCCCCAAATTTAGGGAAAAATAATAATTGCTTTTGAAAGTAAATGTGATTGATGGATAACTTAAAATATTTTTTGTTTTATTTAAGGTGTTTCTGAAAGAACCGTGAACCGTATAGTTTCAGAGGGAAAAATCATGGAAAGTAATTTTACAGCGAGAACTGAAGTCCCTAATCAAGCAGCTCAAGGACCTTCCACATCCACAGCTTGTGATGACAATTCCACACCAGAGAACACTACTTCCGAGGCTAAGACGATAAAACTAGTCACTCCAGGTAAAAGTAGAAAAAGAAAATTAACTGTTTCTGATTTGGATGACTTTGATCTTTGTGTTATTAGACGCAAAATCCAATCTTATTATTTAAATAATTCCGTCCCTACTCTCAGAAAATTACATTGTGATCTAAAGGCAGACATCAATTTCAAGGGTAGTATAGAATCTCTCAGAAAAATACTACACAAGTTGGGATTTAGTTATAAAAAGAATAAATCCAAAAGGATGGTTCTCATGGAGCGATATGATGTTGTTGCCTGGCGATCAAGATTTTTACGAGAAATAGACAATAATAGAAGGAGTGACAATCCGAGGCCAATCGTTTATTTGGACGAGACTTATTTACACCCTGGCTATAAAGTTAAAAAATGTTGGCAGTCTGAGGAAACTGAAGGTGTCCTTACAGAAGTCTCAGAAGGTCAGAGATGGATCATAGTGAATGCCGGAAGTGAGAAAGGTTTTATCCCCAATAGTCTTTTGTGTTTCAAATCTAAGACCAAAAGTGGAGATTATCACGACGAGATGAATGGAGATAACTTCAGTAAATGGCTACAAGAAAAGCTTATCCCAAACTTAGAGCCCAATTCATTAATAGTGATGGACAATGCGTCATATCACTGTATTAAAATAAATAAACGCGTGACAATGAACAGTTAGAAACAAGAGATGCAAGATTTCATAAAAAAAAACAATCTTTCATACTTGGAAACCATGAAAAAAGCAGAATTGTATGAAATTATAAAATCAATCAGGAGAATGTCTACTTAATTGATGAAATATTAAAGAAACATGGTAATAAGGCTGTAAGACTTCCGCCTTATCATTGTGACTTTAATGCAATAGAATTCATTTGGAGTTCGTTCAAAAGAATATTTGCAGACACAAATGTTACTGGCCTCTCTGAAAACATGGAACAGAGAATCCATAGTGCATTTTCCAAAATAACTGCTGAAGAATGGCAGAAACACTGTAATCACGTTATAAATGTTGAAAATAATTATCGTATGACAGACAACCGCCTTGAAACAGTAATGGAACCATTTTTAATTGATTTGAATAGCAGCGACTCAGATTCTTCTGACACAGATGACTCTGAAGAATTCATGGAAGGAATAATGCCTCTAACAGACCATAATTACCATAAAAAATAATTTTTTGTTATTAAGTTTTTTATTTACCTTTAATGTAATATCTAAGAATATCCATCAATCCAAACTAAACAAAAAAAGTGGCAACACAGAGGGTTGTAGGAGGCGCCGCCACTGGAACGCCAACTTATACTTGACAGTCTATATCAGGCTTTGTAGATAAAAAAAATAGACTATTTATCATAAATTTTTTTATTACAGATTACTAATATATATGACAACTTGATTTGATTTTCATGTAAGACCGAATCATTTAATATATTGCTTTATATTTATTTTATACGGTTCATGCTTAAATATTATAATGTTAATATTAATTTTTTTGTTTAATTACTAAATATAAGATGAAACAATGATTCTTAATATGTATACGTTATATATCTATTTTAACGAATGTCATTTATATTTCTCTACTGCGCAATTTATTTTCCTAATTGAAATATAGTAACGGGAAGTCTATATTTATTGGTAAAAAACCTGAAACCATTAATAAGTCTTAAGACAGACACAATATAGTTGTTGTTTACTTTTATATATCTTTATTAATCAATAAAACTGTCATGAAAGGTAAAGTAAAACTTTTAACTTTTGATGCTACAAATACTTTACTAAAATTATGTGTATCACCATGGAAATTCTATGCAAATGTAGCAGAAAAATATGGTTATCAAATACATGAAGATGAAATTAAGAAACAGTTCCTATATACTTACAAAAACCTGACAAAGAAGCACCCTAATTTTGGAAAGGAATCTATATTATGGGAAAATTGGTGGAGGGAAATTGTTCAAGGAACTTTTGAAGGGAAGATAAAGGATAATGAGCATATTAAATGTATTGGTAATAAACTTATACAAGACTATAAGTCACCAAAATGCTGGTTTCCTGCAGATGGTGCCGTTGATCTTTTAGAACATGTAAAGTCAAAATGTATTGATATAGGGATTGTGTCTAATTTTGACCCACGTCTCCATGAGATATTACAGAGTTTGAATTTGTCATCATATTTCAAGTTTATTCTGACATCATACGAAATTGGTTATAGCAAACCTGATAAAAAAATTTTTGATTCAGCTATTGAACATAGTAAATTAAATTTATGTACAGATGCATGCTTGCATATTGGAGATGATTACGAGAAAGATTATCTCGGGGCTACAAAAGCTGGATGGCAAGCATTCCTTGTTACAAACAACACTAGTGGCCTAGATGTTATAAACCCATTGCATTGTTTCAAAAATTTGCAAGAATTGAAAATGGCTATAGAATTTCAGGACAATTTTAGTTAATTATAGAATATTAAAATATGAATAAGTTTAATGTTGTTTAGTTATCAAAACTATTTATTGACATACATTTGTATTTTGAGCTTATAGCAAAATATCTAGTAATAGATTATTATTGAATAAAAGTTTTAAATTTTAATTTGGATTGATTTTTATTGCTTAGTTTATTTTTAAAACCTTTGTTTTACTCAGCGCTAGAATGTACATGTAAAGTATTTTTAAAGTATCAAATTTTACTTCAAGTAAAACTTTAAAATTCCCGCTATTTATGCCATAAACAATACTAAAAGGCAAGATTATTTCACACACTTTAAGATGTACTAAATTTATACTCTGCATTTTTACGAAAATCATACTTTACTGAACATACTCACAAAGGTGCAGTTCACCGTTCACAACATCCTAATATTATTACGTACATATTTATCAGTCTCAAGTAATAATATTATTAAACATATTTGGACTTACAGCAGCAGTCTGTGGTAAGTACTTCACCACAGCCTTCTTTAGATCATAATAGAATGTGTTTTTGCTTATTTAATCTAGCAACATTTGACATTCCTGCGCGTCCATGTCAAGAAAGTAAGATTTCGTATGTGTAGCACGGGATCAATAGAAATTATAATCGCGAATTTTCACTTAAAACAGTGCCGTTTTTGATAAGTGTCAGCTTGAAACAGAACTTAATGTATAGTAGTGCAAATTTATAAACATTTAATCCGTGTCATATCTCAAAATCGCTATTCCACATAATACAACGCTGTAGGAAAATGACGGAGCCGTCTCGTCTTTTATCCCCGACAAAGTGAAGTGCTACCCCAAAATACTGTACATTCCTTAAAACATTGAACTATTAAAGATTATGTAGTTGAAAAGTTGGATTTTTGTGCATTTGATTGTTTAAACCAGTTAAGTATTTTTTTTGGTGTTTTTATTGTTATGTCGTCGAGATGATGTGGTTTCACGTAGCGGTGGCGGCCGCAGTTATCGCTACTATTAGCGTTCAGGGCGATCAAGTGATGCTTCTTGATACTACGACTGAAAATACTCTTGGATGGACACGTTACCCCTACGGTGCACAGGCGAGTACCCCCGGATGGGTAGAAGAATCTTACACCAATTTCGAAAAGCATATCAACTGGCGATCGTATGTCGTTTGTGATGTTGCCCACCATAACGTAAATAATTGGCTGTGGACACCATTCATTGAAAGACGAAACGCTAATCGTATATACATCGAGATTAATTTCACCATCCGCGATTGCTCTTTATTTCCGGGAAATGCACTGAGTTGCAAGGAAACCTTCAGTCTGTTGTATTATGAGTTTGACGTCGCAACACGCGAACAACCACCATGGGAGCCTGAAAGTTATAAACTTGTAGGCAGAATAGCAGCTGGTGAAGGCAGGTTTAATACAAACTCAGAAGTTGACATAAATACAGAGGTAAAGAGCATTGCTGTAACAAAACGAGGAGTATACATAGCATTCAGAGATCAAGGTGCCTGTATTTCTATTTTAGCAGTAAAAGTTTATTACATTACATGTCCAGAAGTAACAATAAACTTTGCTAAGTTCCCTGCAACCCCTACAGGCCGTGAAGTAACTGTCATTGAACAGGCCAATGGCACGTGTGTAGAGAATGCTGAAACGGCTCAAGGTGATTCTCCTCCAGTTTATTTATGCAAAGGAGATGGAAAATGGACTTTGCCTAGTGGATCATGCAAATGCAAAGGAGGCTATGAACCAGATCACACCAGCCAAGTTTGTAATGAATGTGCCCCTGGGAAGTTTAAATCACATACTGGTGATGAAGCTTGTATGTCATGCCCTGATAATTCAGAGACTACAGCCCATGCCTCCATTGAATGTAAATGTATACCAGGTTTTTTCCGAGCCAAGAAAGATCCTAAGAATGTTCCATGCACTCAACCACCAGGTGCACCTGACAACCTGACTGTTACATTTGCTGATCAGTTTTCAATATCTCTAGCTTGGCATCCCCCACATAAAACAGGTGGACGAGATGATGTTACATATGAAGTTCGATGTACAAATTGTGGGCCCCATGTGGAGTATAGACCATCTTCAAATGGTCTTAATCACACACGAGTCACTGTAATGGGTTTAGACCCAGTTACTGAATATAAATTTCAAGTTTTTGCAGTTAATGGTGTATCAGAGTTAACTGGTGATTCTCCAAAAAAAGTCGAAATAACTGCTATAACAGAGGCATCCGTAGTGAGTGTCGTCTCCAAGTTAAGAATAGTTAGTGTAGAAAATGACAAGCTTTCATTATTATGGACTCCTCCTCCTGTAGATGTAACTGATCCTGATGATACAATTGAAAGCTATGAAGTAAAATGTTTTCCTAAAGATAACAATGAAAGAAGTGCAAATGTCACTATTAAAATAACAAAAGAACCTCATGCCGTTATTACTGGCTTGAAAAGAGACACTGAATATGGAGTGAGAGTCAGAGCTAAAATGAAGCGAGGGTGGGGAGAATTAAGTGGAATTGTGTATGCAAGAACAGGTGCAGGATTGGAACCAACATTAGTTGTTAGCGAAGAAGAAGGTGCGCGTGTACGATTATTTGCTGGTGTTATGGTTGCTGTGGTTGTTCTCTCTGTTGTGGCCATTATTGCCACAGTACTATTTTTGAGGTCCCGTGCTGATGATGAATGTGACAAGAAACAGCCAAGTGACTGTAATGCACTTAATTATAGAAACGGCGAAGTATACACGGGACCAGACAGACCTACAAAAACAAGTAGTAATGCAACAACACCACTCTTTGCTGGTACAGGATCAAGGACGTACATTGATCCACATACTTATGAAGACCCAAACCAAGCTGTTAGAGAATTCGCTCGTGAAATCGACGCATCTTGTATTACTATAGAAGCCATAATTGGTGGAGGCGAATTTGGTGATGTGTGTCGTGGTAAATTAAAATTACCGGCATGTGGTCAAGAAATAGATGTGGCAATCAAAACACTTAAGCCTGGTTCAACTGAAAGAGCCCGCCGAGATTTTCTTGCTGAAGCATCAATTATGGGGCAGTTTGAGCATCCTAATGTTATCTTCTTACAAGGGGTTGTTACAAAATGTAATCCAATAATGATTATTACAGAATTTATGGAGAATGGGTCATTGGATACATTTTTACGAGCAAATGATGGTAAATTTCGTGTGCTACAACTGGTTGGCATGCTTCGTGGAATAGCAACTGGAATGCAATATCTATCGGAAATGAATTACATACATCGTGATCTTGCGGCTCGAAATGTATTAGTTAATTCCCAATTAGTATGTAAAATAGCTGATTTTGGTTTATCACGAGAAATTGAATCAACTGCAGATGGAGCATATACAACTCGAGGTGGAAAAATTCCAGTAAGATGGACAGCCCCTGAGGCTATAGCATTTAGGAAATTTACATCTGCCAGTGATGTTTGGTCAATGGGGATTGTTTGTTGGGAAGTAATGAGTTTTGGGGAAAGGCCTTACTGGAATTGGAGTAATCAAGATGTCATTAAATCAATAGAGAAAGGTTATCGCCTACCAGCTCCAATGGACTGTCCTGAAGCTGTTTATCAGCTGATGTTGGACTGTTGGCAGAAAGAACGTACTCATCGGCCCACTTTTGTAAGCATTGTAAAAACTTTAGATAAACTTATTCGTTGCCCAGACACATTGAGAAAGATAGCTCAAAATCGATCAACTGATCCATTAGCTGGAGACACACCAGATTTAATCCAATTCTCATCTGTTGAAGAGTGGTTGGAATGTATTAAAATGTCAAGATATATAGAGAAATTCAGAGCAGCTGGAATAACAGATATGAATGCTGTTGTAGATCTCACTGTTCACCAGCTGACCTCTTTGGGAGTTACCTTGGTTGGTCATCAGAAAAAAATAATGAATAGTGTTCAAAGCATGCGGGCACAGATCCGTGTAAGTGGGCCATATGGGTTTCTTGTGTAATAACAAGAATGATGTCTTTGATAATAATACTCAATCTCCACCTGTCAAAAAGTGATTTTCACCGTGATTAAAATTAAGAAATGGAATCCATTTTGTATATTTTTCTAAAAAGAACTGTCCTAGAAGTAGGGTTAATGATATAGTATTATGGACCTTTGAATGGATGAAAAGTTAATTCAGTGTATTACTCCAACTGCATCAGTTTTGTATCTGGGGCCTAATTTATATTATTTTATCTTAAACAAAGCTTTATTAAGCTGCCGTCTTAAAATACAACGAAAACATTGCCATTATTACCTAATGCAATTAATCTGTTATAAAATTTAACCAACAGATATATGAGCAATTGTGGTAGCTATTTTGTGACTGAAATATAATTTGTGATCTTATTTATATAAATTTTAGTTTTAAGATTTTATCTTTGTCAGTAAAATTTTGACAAAGAAACTTTTTTTTATAAATAAACTTATTTAGTTTAGAAAGATTTTAATAGAATTGTATCAATTTATCGACATTCCGATGGCATATATAAGAAATTATATATTAATTGTAGGTAGCTAAATTCACTGTCCTGGTGTGCATTTTGTATAAGTGGAACTTGTGAAAGTATTTTATTATATTATTCTTTTTTTAAGAAAATATAAAATGCCATAAGTGTCTAAATATAATAAAAGTTTGTTCTCATGCAAATCTCCTTTATAATTAGATAAACATGCCTTTTTTATTTCAATTTGTGATTATAATGATGTACTTAATTAACATTTAAACTTGCCACAATAATACATTTATTTTGTTGTATTTTTATTGCCCCTATTTTTATTCGCTTGTATATATGGCTGGAACTTAAGTGTAAAGTTAACATTTTTGCTCTAAAGGAGTACATGCTAATGGCTGTGTGTAATAAAATCTAACAAGTTTTATTTTCATTTGCAAATGTTCTACAAAGAAACACTTTTTTAAACCAATCACCATTCAATCATTGATTATTATGTTTTTTCAAGTGTAAATTTTTAATGTAATTGATAACTTTTAATTTGATAACTCTATATTATGATAGATCTAAATATTAGATACTAAAGTTTTCAACATATTTGTAATAATTTTTACAAGATTATAAGACATAGATTAAAAACATTATACTGCCAATATAGTCGTAAGAGCTTTGCCTAACGCTTGTGATGGTCGTTTGAATAAAGTTGTAAAATGACAGCTAACTTAAACTTTATAAGGTCAATCAAATGCTTAATGATTTATTTTGCTTTCAGATGTTTTAACGTTTCTATAAGTGTCAAACAGCTATATTTAAATTACATTTATTGTATATTTTTTTTATATATGACATTAAATTATTTTAAGGACGTAACAAAATGGATTGGTGGTATTTCGATATTTGAGTCAGTTTACGTAAATTACAATACAATGTTAATAATTTCTTAAAATATTATTTATTATCTGAATGTTATATTGCTATAATTCTTCGCCTATTATTTGCTGATTTATATAAAACGCAGAAACTTACTCATATTAGAGAATTGCACTATGTGAAAACTTTGTATATTTGGGTAAAAATAGAAGGTTCATTCACGTTTCTTAAAAGTTGCAGGAAAGGCTTTTAGGCTTTTAGGTCTGAGGCAAAAAGGTAAGCTCAGTTTTGTTAACAACTCGTGTCTGAGGAAATAGGAAGACAGTGTTGTCTCTCCTATCTATGTAGGGTCTGAAAGTTGTATTGACTGTTCGAGATTCGCCATACAACACATATTCGTTCTCATAGTTTTTTTTTATAAAAGCTGTATGCTGAGTTGCCAATAAATGGAACAGAAATAAAATAACTACCTTGTTAAAAACATACACAACACAGTTTGAGCTTAACCTAAAAACTGTTGCCTTTTGTAATTTTGGACGCTCAATTTTATAACGATTAGCGCAAAAAGTATTATCATGACCTTTGTTAAATAATGTATCATGCGTGAAACACGTTGAGGTCTTCCATTGGCTTTGGTTTAGTGACTCAGGTGTATTAGATAAAAAATGTGCTCGTCTTTGCTTTGGTCAATATTATTGCTGATGTTTTCAAGTCGTTTCTAGTTCTAAACATTTATTTACTAATAACTTCTTTGTAATATTGTTACAAGTAGATTCCTTAAATAGTGCAATACGTCTCCATATATGTATTATATAGAACTTATTATGACTGAACACGTTTATTTTAATGCACATTGTTCACTTATAATAAATATTGCAAATATACCTTTAAAGATAACACCAAATCAGTATCTTTTACAAATGATTCATATAGCAATAATAAAAATACGTATTAATAGTATATGATAAAAATGTATTTACAATCTTTATTGGTTTATATAGTTTAGTGAAAATAATCAAAAGTTAATAATCGGTATTATCAAAGAAAAAATATGCATTACGTCATTATTTTACTACAATATTTTCTGACAAGTCGGTCTGTTAAAGTGATATTATTTGAAGGTTCTTATTTTAATAACCGATTGGATAATATATTATATATTGTATTTCTATATATTGGAAAGCCTAAAGCAATAAACGAGGTTCTAGAAAAGTTGCAACTCATACAATTTGTTACAAAAACTTTTTGTCCGCAAATGTATATGTAAATAAGTCCGAAATACCCTAAAGCTATATGATATGAATTTTGTTAGTCAGGTTTGGGATACAGCGATCGTCTTTGTGAACTAATGCGTTTCAAAACAAACGTTATATTATATATGTTTGTATATAGATATTGCTTAAAAACACGTGATTTACTATAGGAACCATGACACCCAAGAATATGTATTATACAGTGAAAATCTGTTATAACGACATCGAAGGATCAACTCATATGTGGTCGTAACAGCCGATGACGTTGTAATTAATAACCTTATAAATACAATAGAATTCAGCCGGGAACACTGATTTTGGTCAAGAAACCGGTGTGTGATGTCGTTGTAAACGGTTTTGACCGTAATTTTAATCATATTTGCATCTTACGAATACTGTAACATTGGGCATCATAGTGTCTACTATACTTACAACTACCATTATTCGTAAGAATTAGAGGAACAGCCCATTCAATAATATTTTCATATTAAAAACTGACGTACTTAGTCAGCACCCTACTCCGACATTCATATATCAGGTGTTCAATTATATTTTTAAGTCTTTGCCCTTACGTTATTTCTATGTAGAATCAATTGAATGGAGGGAGACTGGTGACGCATTTCTACCGGTTATTGATATAAGACAGTATATGTATTTCGTGCCCTAAACTTTACATGTGTTGTAAGGTTGGAAGCCATACTTGTACCTTAATGAGAACTTAGTTATAACATTGCTTGTGCGCGTTGACGTAGACTAAATGTAATATCATTATCATTTACGATACGACGATGGTGTAGTTTAACAGTAGAACACCAATCATAGCCTAATTAATTGTAATTCATAGCGTGATGTTTAGATTTATTTGTAAGATTTTTTATGTCTAGAATACGGGGTAAGTACATCGTCTAAATATTGAAAATTTAACAAAAAGTTGTTACATATTTTTGAGGATAATACTCTGTTTCTATTAAATCCATGTTTCGTTTTAAAGTAAAATAGACGATGAATACGCCCTGTTTACATAGTATACAGAAATAATTTAATTAAAGTATAAAATTAGGCAGTTAATTTTTTTAAAAATTGGATTAGATACGAACAATGGAAGCTTGGCTATAATTTATGTAATAAACTATTGATAAATATTTTAATTGTTTTAATAGATCTCTCTACATGAAATGATCTTAATAAATCTTTTAACTCCAAGGTATTGAATAAAATATTACTTATTTATATTATTTTGGGAAGTACCTAAATGTCGTAAAATATGAGATTTTGGTATTCCTTCAACGTGTACTCTTCACGAAAAAAGAAAAGGTTTCAGGCTTAGATCTGAAGTGCTGTAGCTTTTTCTCTTGTACATAAAATTTTCGGGTATGCTTTATGTTCTAACACGTAAAGTATAAAATTATACGCTTTCACGTATCTGTGGCTGCGCTGGCGAAAATGGAGCACACGACACTCGTTTGCAGTGAAAAACAAAAAAGGATAGGCAGACGCCCTTTGCCGTAGGTAACTATGTAAGCACACCTACAGCATGTTTTATGCAAACCACATACTCATTAAAAATGTAATTATGAAGGATCCTACGTTTAATTTATTCTGGTCCATTTTGTAAATGTTATTTTTTTAATTCGTTTATCTGAATCAAAATACCTAAGCTTGTTTAATCATGGATTTATGCGTTGCATCCTTCTGATTTAAATTCACGTGACACAGCCACAATAATATAGCTGATCATGAATTAATTAAATAAGAGATTCATAAAAACGTAAAGGTTTGTACCCAATGTTACGTGTTTTTTTTTTAATTTGTCCCAGCCCTAAAGGACAACCGAATTTTTAGATAGAGGGATCACGGTCATTACACCCTCGAGAGAACAGGTACTTTTTATTTTAATTATGTATGAAGAAAGTCGAGAACTTTACTTGGATAGGAAACTACTATTAATTTCTTTTAAAAATACATTATAAAAGTATTCTTCCTTAACTAACTCGTTTTTAAGATATTACGGTACTTATATAGAGAATTATATTTTAAAATACTACTGTCTAGGTTAGTTGATATCACTGGCAAATCAATAA
Organism: Pieris rapae; assembly: GCF_905147795.1. Lineage (NCBI taxonomy): Eukaryota > Metazoa > Arthropoda > Insecta > Lepidoptera > Pieridae > Pieris > Pieris rapae. The sequence goes on along the minus strand of NC_059534.1, from coordinate 2,588,228 downwards.
TAATCAATGGAACAGACGTATGTTTTTGTCGTGTTGCGTAACCTATCTCTTACTGATTGGTTACGCTACATGGGGATGGGCAGGCGTCCTAGGCTATAAGACCTTTACCGTATCTATCTTTACGTTTGGTTTGGAACGATGCGTATATTATATGGTAATTTGCCTAATCAAAAATAAATAGGTATCTATTAATTCCATTATTATCATTAAAATGATCATATACCATAAGAATATAACTATTTACAGCACTAAATAATTTGTCAAATTATGTTATCAGGAAACTTAAAATAAATTGTGTCAAGGACATGGCACTTAAGATTTATTTAATGGGACTTAATTAATTTCAGCAAAAAAAATTAATCAAAACTCCATTAGTCGGAATTGTCTATAAAATTTTAATTAATTTCATTTAAGTACTGAAGATTTGAAATATACTTTGATCCTTTTTTGTAATATTGGCTTTCTATGTTTAATAAAAAAATATATTATTATCACTGAGTAGTTTTAGCCTTGTGGTTACAAGGTTATTCTTGATGTAGAGATCGTGGTCGTCGGTCATCCTAGCCGTGCACCTAGACGAAAGAAATCGCGGGGAAACCGGCATGCCATCGCCCCAATTCAATGCGTGTCTCAGACAGGATTGGCTAATGACTTGCATATAAGTAAAAATTATCAATAGATTATGAAACAGACGCAAAAGTGTGCCATGCTACATTGCAATGTTATGGGACTACTTACACGTGCTGATAACAGCACAGTAACATATTAATGAATACATATTTCAAAAAATGGCCATTTATACTATAATTGTGAAAAGATTAACTTGGATTAGATTTGATAATCACTGCTGTATTTGATATATATTTTAAAATCGATAGATTCCCTTACTATCGAAAGGAATAGCGTTGATTAGCATTAGCATCACAAAACCCATAAAGAAAACAAAATAAAATGTCACAATATTTATTTCATGTATAACTTTTTAACCTTATAGACAAATTTTAAAACAGTAATATCTCACCAATATATTCAATGAGGACATTGATGAAATATTACTTTACAATTATCCGCCACCCATATAAAATTAAAATAATAATATTATAACATGTTTTTCACTGCTTTATTAAAGTTCGGTGTACCAGCCAGTAGACAATTATTATCTGGGTTGTGATTCAAAGCTCCCAAAAGCTTGTTTATCGGGCCTCTTGGTTGAAGATTCTTTGTTAAAACTGGGACAACCTACTTAACAAACTTGGCTAATCTCAGTAAGTAATTGAGACCTACATATTATGCACTTGTAGAGAAAGGACACGTTGACTAGCTTTTAGAGTAAAATAACGTCACAAATGAATAAGTTAAAATACTTATATACAATTTTAAAGTGGTTGATCTACATAACTATATATATAGCGTATATGCCTAGTGGTAATTTATATATAAAAGCTGTATGTATTTTCTACCTTTATAGTCTACAGTCGTTATATACTAATAGAAATCCAATACTTTTCTGGGTTCTAACTGACTGAGATGTAGGCAATAGTAGAAGTCAATGTTGTTGGAACCTTATTACAGTGGCTCCACATTTTTGGTGTTACAACTAACTGACATTACTCCTATACATAACTATTGCAAAATAATATTCATATGCTTTACAAAGCCATTTTTTTTAAATGAATGAATAGTGCAGTGAATTGTACAAAGAGTTAAATCAGCACTACTCGCATTTCATAAATGTAACTGAATGAATCATTATTTAAATATGTAGAACTTTATTTGCGCATTAGCAACCTGATAACTTGCAAAACTATTATCCTATTACAAACGATACAATAATATATTACAAAACGTATAATAACAAGTTGTTCGTAATTTAAAAAATAACAATAAAAATAAAAATAATGTTTGTCCTTCAATCTTGCAAAAAAAGTTTCTTGTAATAATACATTATCTTTACTAAATTACTGATAGTAGATGTACATAGTTAAATTATTAATACAAATTGAAACTGATAGTATGAATTGTTCATTATTTTACATTAACTTAAAACTAATTATATCACATCTGAAACCATGTGTGCTTAGTAATCTAAAATTATTTTACTTAAAGATTATAAAATGGTGTCAAATAATTTTATCATATATTTTTATTTACTCTCATATAATTATTATGTAATATTTAGATAATGAATATAATGATAATTTTGATTGGTCCTGGCCATTTATAAATAACATTTTTTTGTGTTTTTATTGCTTTCATTTTAAGTATGACTTAATTTTTAGGATTTATACTGATATTTCTACTTTTTATTTTTTTTGTGATGCTACTGTTACCTAGTTCTTATCAATTTATTTATGAATATAAAATGTATAGTGATAGCCATAAATAGTTCTAAGGAGAAAAAAAAAATATATATATATATATATATATACATAATACTTCTATTTAAATATTTAACACTAACAATAATATTCAAAAGTAATATTTATGATTAATGGCAAATCTCTTACATAGCTATGCAATGACTTCTAAAATTTTAGTGCGGTCAAATTAAAAAGTAACTGGGTAAAAATGACTTTTCTCACTATGATACACAACAGAGTCAAAATATAAAGGCTGCCTATTCACAAAAAGCTTCTACTTAAGGAAAGGAAAGTTGTCTTAAAGTTTCCTCTTTGAACTAAAACTGTACTCAAAGCTTTTAAAAAAACTAAGAAAGCTGTGTAACTGAAATGAAACGTCCAACAAGTCATATTTTAATATCAAATGAAAAATCAACAGTAAATAAATGCATAATTTTACTTGATTTTAAGTATCTACAGTATATATGTACACAAAATAACTTATCTAATTCTACATGGCCACAAAGAAAAAATATTTTTAGTTTTTAATTACTCTTGACCACAACTCTTTGGTGTCAACCATTGTTACTATACAAGTAGGTTGTTTATTATCTTTAAACTGTATCAACTTTGCTATTTGCTTCATTTAGTAAAGCATATGAAGTTGGTTTACGTTTAAAAGTAACATAGGTGTACCATAAACTTGCAAGAACACTTATGTTTAATCCAACAAAGTTCAGCCATGAATAAACATAGTCTCCTCCAATGATCATACCTAAATAAGTTACCAGAATATTCTTTAAGCACCCAATTATTGTTGTTGTCAATGCACTATTATATTGTGTACATAACATAACACTGTATGAGAGGACAAAACCCATCACACAAGACATAAGAAACTGTAGCACAAACAGTGAGTCAGACCAATGCAGATAATCTACAGAGCGTCTTAAATCACCAGTGCACCATGCTACTATTGCAGCTGGAACTATCATAAAGAGTGCATTGTAGAACATCAATCCATATTTACCTAATTCCTTGGAATCCAATTTTTTCTTCATGTATACACCATTTGCTGCAGTAAATCCATCATTCAGAAGAACAAGAGTATATCCCGACCATGAGAATGTGACATCATCAGCAGCAGCTAGTAATGCTCCTCCGACCATGGCCATCACACTTGCTTTAACTGGCCATGAGGCTTTGATTCCTAGCACAAATCGCTCTAAGATCATTGTCATTAGAATACTAAAGCGGCGTAAAGCCGTGAACATTGGAAGACTTAGCTCTTTTGTTCCTCCAAGGCCTGTTGCCATATTGCCCAAATATATCACTGGTAAAGGCCATATCCGCTGTGCAACTCCACGATCCAGCGTCGGAAATTCAACAATTTTTATGGCACGGCTTACCCATAAAACTATAATTATCGCTAACATTTGTCCAATGCCTAATACTTGATAAGAAGGAAACGCGTATGAGGTCAGCACGGTTTTATTGACCACCGTTATCATAAATGAAGATACGGCGTAAAAAGCGGCACTAAGCACCTTCATAACTAACACCACTCTGTCAGCATCTGTATCTTCTTTGAATGTGAATCCTAACATTGTGAATAATTCAATAACTTCTCTGACATTTAAATTATTGGTTAAAGTGAGTACAGCTTTTTAGCTTACCGACACTCCTCGTACTAGAGGGGCCGTTAGAGTCACGAACAGAATAACCTCATGGCCAATTCGTATAACATAATTTACACGTAAATACAAAATAAAACAAGAAATTCATATGCCAACGTACCACTTCGGAGTTTAGCCTTCAAGACAAATTTAGTGAACTTGTTAATTGCCATTTGCCACAACACTAACTTGACACTCGTGGACGCAGTCAGTTTACAGTTTTGACATTGATCTTTATTTGACATTTCATTAATGCCCCCTTACCTATATACTAAATTTGGAACTATTTCTTGAACTATTAAAGGTAAATTAAATTCAAGGCCAAATAATGATAATAAAATATATTATATCCAGTAATAGCGTAACGTAATGTAATAAAATATATCTTTACCCTGATTGTCTAGAAACCAAAGTCTCTGTACAGGTACACTACGCTGCATAAAACTAGCTTATAATTATTTCTTTTTTTTATTTGTGTTTTTATTAGTATGAAATGTCACTCACGATCAGAAATGTAATTTATAATTTATTATACAAAGATGATATTTATAAGACATAAAATCTAACACAATATAAGACATCTCTGTATAACAGGGGGTAATCGGGTAGGAGGCTTACTTGATGTTAAATGATACCACCAACCATAGACATACACTGCCAGAAAGCTTGCAAGTGCGTTGCCGGCGTTTTAAGAATTCGTATGTTGTTTTGTTGAAGGACCTGGCCTGAGATGAATCGATTCGTCATTCGGAATTACTTTAGTGAGTTTGTAGCTCGACTAAGAGGGGGTGCGTGGAAAAAATTGTCTTAAAAAAGCTCAGTTGTTCAACGACGGACGTGACCGAGGAAGAGGTCTGTGCGATGGTTAAAGTCAGCCGATTAATCCAAACAATTCCTCTGAATATTCCGTTTCCAAAGGTGACACGGAGTAAAGTACCGTCTCACCTTGCTAAGCACTTCAAACGTCTTAGAGGCAAATTTAGAATTCCATTACAAATGACCGCGAAATTGACCGTTATTCATTAAACGATGCAAACTGGTAACATAAAGGTTAAATTACATTTTTGTAAGACTGATTTTGCCATTATAATGTTTTTATGGGATGTTTGAGAGAGAAAAAGGTGGGTAACTTAATAATTCCATACGTCTAGGATGTATAGAATTATTAAAGAAGAATTGATAATTTTATATTATTCCCATTCCAAGTGTACAGGAACTTTAATCATAGACTACCATGTATACCATAAGTACTAATGTTTTAACGAAAATGTCACTTCTTAAAAGACATTGAAAATCAATGTTACCATTTAACAGTTAATTTTAAAAGCGAGGAAAATTTTAAATATAATAATTATGCAAGGAGAATTAGGAGTTTTGCGCTTTTTACGCCTTAACAATTTTTTGTCAATTCCTGTTACATATGAAAAACTACTATTGTTAAATAAATCAATAAAAGCAATTAAACTTATGAAAACTCATTTCATATTCAATATAGGCGTGTTAACGTGTTGTCAGTATTGCCATTTACAACTTGGAATTTCCTATTTGTCTAGTATCGATGTGTCTAGTGTCTAAATCAACAAGCGAGTTAGCGACATTTTGTAATATTTCGTGTATTGATTGCAGTGCCAGTTAGATTTAATTTTAATACAGAATAGATTATTGGTTTGATATTTACCTTTGTGATTATGTTTAATAAGACTGTTTACCACCTCTGTAATTAGAAGGCGTGTACGTGAGCAGTTTATTGTGTTTATCATTGGTTTTCAGTAAGTGTTAGTTTCATTGTGTGGACGCGTTATGGATTGTACAGTTACTCTTCGATAGAAGGAAACTTGAATTTTACGCTGTGGATGCTGATTTTCAGGCCATGGCAGTGCCCGACCAGTTTTCACTTCGGTGGAATGACTTCCACGCAAATCTCGCACTGTCGTTTCAAGCGTTGTTGGATGGTGAGGATCTAGTTGATGTGACGTTGGCGGCTGATGGCCAGTATGTTCATGCACACAAGTTAATTTTGTCAGTCTGCAGTCCTTACTTCAAGGAATTGTTTAAGGTATGAGTCATAATGAATTGCCTTTGTTAATAATTTTTTTCCTCAAAGAAAATATTTTATGCTTTATGTATACAACATTTTTCATATATTTAAATACTATGTCATGTTGTTATGTAAATTTAATGCAGTTATGTGTTGATTCTTGTTATTTACTTAGGTCTTATCTTTATGTACCAACATATTGCTGTTAATCACTCATTGTTACATTTTCAGTATTTATCATGATAATTACTAATCATATACATTCAAATTGTCCTAAATATTATTTAGCTCCAAGTCCTGTTTAGAATACTTTTAAGTTGACATTCTATATTTATATAATAAGAATATGACTACCATATATTAAAAATTTTATAAACTCTTAAGGCATTAAAAATGCATTTTACAATTAACAGTTGTATTAATGTTCCAAATGTTACTTAATTTATTATATATTTATATTCTTTGCTAAGTTAATATATATATATATATATATATATATATATATATATATATATATGTGTATATGCCTATATACACCAAATTATTTAACATTAAAAAGCTATTGTTGGTTTAAAATTAAATTAAATTTTAATGATAACATTTAAAATTATTGTATTATTATTTGATATACAATGAATTTGTTAATACAACTCATCTTTGTTGAAATAATGAAACTTTTTATTGATTGTTAAATATACATATTTTGTCTATAGATGAATCCATGTGAACATCCTATAGTCATTCTTAAGGATGTGTCCTATCATGAACTAAAGCAGCTTCTCCAGTTTATGTACAAAGGAGAGGTACATGTTCGTCAGCAAGAGTTGTCTGCTTTCCTTCATACAGCTGAACTTTTGCAAATTAAGGGCCTCACAAGTGGCAGAGAGGTGTGTTATTTTTCGAATACATTTTTATTTTATAATTCCAACTTAACAAAGGTTAGCAAGTGAGCTCTTTCTAATATTGGCACTTATGTCACGAAAATATTTTTTTTATATAAGATCTTTTGATAAGCAAGCATAATGGACTATTTATATTGTCTATTCAGTTAGTCTGGTGGCAGTCCGTGGTTTTTCATTTCATATGTCTTTTAACTTGTCATTATTTCATGTGAATATAGGTTTTTATTCTATAGTTGTAATTTGTAATATATTATTTGTTAATAGAAAAGTGAGTCACCTCCGCCAGCCTCTGAAGATTCCTTCACACCAAGATCACAGATCAATGAAGCAACTAGTGACAGCTTGCCTGAGTGGGTACAACCAGAAGAAACATCAAGTATGGAAATACCCCCTGAAGTACCAGCCTTGATTCCAAAGGAAGAAGCTGCCAGAAGCCCTCTAAAACGGTTTGTTACTAGACATGCCTATTTGTATATTGGAATAGACCAAATTATTTATGCATACAATTTTAGGCTTTTGGTGGCTGTTTGGTAACAGTTTAGGTTTGTGGATAATATTGTTGCAGATTATCAGTTCATTTTATAATTTATTTTGTATTAGTTGTTAATTCTTCTAGTAAATGATAATTTTTAAAGAAACATTGAATACTAAGTCAAAGAAATATCTTGATTCCTTGCTTTAAGCAAGGAGTCAACTCAATCAACTTGACGGTTAAATTACCAATTGATTCTAGAGTAATTTTATATTTATTAAGTATTACTTATTCATATTATATTACTACCTAAGGGGTTAACGGACTTGATGTTCAGGAACCTGTTCTTGGATTAAATTTGTTTATGGTTGGCAGGCTAATAAATTTTAAAAAGATTAATTAAAATATTGTCCTTATTTTTATAAGTTTTAAAGATTAATGGAACACAATTTCTTTTTATAGATTAATGAAAAATACACAAAACAGAACGAGCAACAATAACAAAAAGAAGCCTAGGCCTTCGGCCAACAACAGTCCTTCTCATCCCGAAAACAGCGAGTTTGTTCCTGAAGGAGCCTACAGTGATGTATCTGGGTAAATAGTAGATCTTTTCTACCCATATATATAAACATGCACTTTTAAAGCACCTACTTTTGTTCGTTAATTATTTAGAAATTCATTATGTTTATTTATTTCATTGTAAGTGGTCTTTGATTAATCCCGGGGTAATGAAAAAAGAACAACATAAAAATTTGACTCGCAATTACTATTTATATACGAGTCAAAGGCCACTTGATTCCATTGATTATTTAGTGTAACTGAGTTGCTCACACGTTCGCCTTTATAGTTGTTTTATTTTTATTTTTATTTCATTACACGACATTTCAGTGAACCCTTGATTGACTTCGACAGCGATATGTTTCATAATATCTTGGTTGTACCAGACTCTGCTAAAGAAACAGGTATGTAACATCTTCACATAAATCTGTTTGTCCTGACTGATTCATCAACGCAAAGTTAAACTGGTATTGAACTAGAAATTTGACCTCTTAGGGATTTAAATTCTTAATTATTACTTATACGGTTGAAGCAAAATAAAGTCCTTTTCTACAGTAAATAGCTGTTAGCTGCGGATTCTTAAAAAGACAAATGACTACAATCTTTTTAAAATGCGTATATTACGCAGTTATTATCAAGCAACAGAAAAACTTAGTTTACAAGTGAGATAAGTAATTATCTAACTTCTGTTTATTTAAACAAAATATATTACTTACTGTTGTAAAGCATAAATGACTAATAATACGACAAACTTAACTTTAAAATTATAATTTCAATTTAATTTTATTAAGAAAGTTGTGTTATTTTTTGTTTAATGTCAAGAAAAATCCAGACCTACAGACTTCAAAGGTATTAAGATATGTATAACGCATATCAATATGAAACTTAAAAATAAGCTATAAATTAAGGATGAGCTTAAACCAAATAGGTTACAAATTTGAATTTTGACAGCTGATTTAAACATATTTAAAGAAAGGGCGAAAAGGGGCTAATAATACTCATCACTTTTTAGAAATAATTAAACATCAGCAACAATTTAGTTAATTTGCATTAAATTGATTAAAACCAGACGGGGATATGCAGCTGTATAACAGATAAAGATAATTGGCTGCCAATACATGCAAAAGCAATGTTAAATCAAGAGTTATATTTCCTCATAGGTTGGAACTGCAAAACTGGCGGTGTTAAATGTCCGTCGTGTCATCGGTTCTTTGCCAATCGTTACAATCTTAAAGTTCACATACGAGACAAACATGATACTAGAGAGGGGACATTGCAATGTGAAATTTGCCAGAAACGTATGCGAAACCCGTCATGTTTACGCGTACATATGTATCATCACCGCAAGCAGGCCGCGTATCTTGCGCAACTTAGCGCTCAGGGAGATCAAATGGGGTGAGAGTAATTTAATTCGTGATTGACATTTAAATAAAAATATACATTAACGATTTAAACAGCATGTACATATCACAATTATTGACTGTTGCGATGTTTGATGATGATGCAACCCAACGGGAAACATCGGGACAGTTTTGATTGGGGATAATTAAATGCGTAATCTGTGTATTTTCTATTAAATGTTATATTCGCCGATACTTTAAGGGACAGTATAGAGTAATTTCCTGCTATGGTTAGTATAACATTAGTTTTATGGGTAGCCTGGGTATGTTTTGTCTTCGTAGGCGTCGACGCCGCGTCATGAAAGGTAATTTCAATAAATAATGAAATCGATCAATCTTGTCTCATACAACATCATAGACTTCTTGCTAACTTGGTTTGTGTTTGCCTTAGTTTATTTTATACGAGCCCCGATGCAAAATAGTTCGTCTAGCGTGGAAAGTAGTGCAAAACGTAAAATATAGAAAGTAAAAATTGGTAAAATAATTAAGAACGTTTAGCAAAAAAATGAAAAAGTAAACTAAATTTGAGGAACATTTTAAAATGTATTTTAAGATGAAATTCTTTCATGACTTTATATAACGCAATAGTATTTGTCTACTCTCTCTACTAAGTTGTGTCGCCTTTACTCTCAATGACAGCTTTTATGCGAAGAAGCATGGTTCCAACCAACGTGCACACTCCTCAGGCGTAATTGACTCCTGACTACCAGGACTTGGGCCTTTAAGTTATAAATTATTGATGATTTTCTTCAGGATTCTCTTTTCTACTGCACTTGTGATGTATGGTCGGTTTTCTTCAAAAAGTCGTTCTATTATTTTTATAGTGCTGAATGATAGATTGGACTGTAGACCTGGGAAGTATCAAATCTTTAGATATTTGGTATCTTGATTTGCCAGCATCGACCCCACAAACTATTTGCTTTCGAAGCTCTTCACACACGGGTTTTGCCAGGACCCATTGTTGTTGGAAAACCAATAAAAAAAATTAAATTTTCAGAATTTATACTGTCTCACTTGACAAGTGACAGGAAATTATGGAACATACAGTACAACGAAGGAATAATCTTATTTAGCTCACCGATAGACGAACCCTTTTGCATTGATTAACAATTAGACAAACTATTTGCTTATATCTTCTTCGAATTTAAAACAGGATAGGCATAATTAACGCAACGAGATAGTAGATCAGCCTAATATCTTATATAGATACACAAAAAGACGAATTATTTTCCATCGGGGCTCGTAGTATTTTTATTTAGTATGTGTTGTTACCAAAATATTAATGTAGATAGTGAAATTATTTTCTAACATGTATTGTAATTAGAAAAAACCTTTATTGACAACATAATTAATCATAAATATAGTTTTTGTCCATGAATAGGAGCCCTAGACATATTCTGTAATTAAAGTATTATAATATAATGAAAAACATATAATCTACAAATTCCCAATAAATAAAACATGTCTGCCATAATGTATTTCTTTTTGTTAAATATTATATATATCGAAATTTATGGATTTTTAACCGGAACCTTCTTTGAAAAGACTTATATATTTATTTTATTTTTTTGTTTTTCTTAAAGCGTCCATAACATGGTTGAGAATAAGTGGCGTCCTGAAAATTTGAATGACTATCGGGAAATGGAAAAGTGAGTATTATTTAATGTACCTAAAATGAAAAAGTAGCTACAGCAAAATATCTCAATAAATTAAATTCTTGCCTTGGCCTGTATAATTTAAGATGATTAAAATTAAATGTCCAGGCAAAATGTGTGGTAATGAACATTATTAATTTTTAACACAAATCTAAAAACATCTTAGTAATTCTTTGCTTATGCGAAAAAAATATCTACTAGAAGGCTAATAGCGAAAATAAAGAACTTGGGTAATGCTATGCGTCTAATAAGAACAAAGTAATTTATTAAAATTTAAAAATATTAGATTCGAGGCATTATTTGTGACCGTTTGGGCATTTTTTTTATAGAACAGGGGGCAAACGGGCAGGAGGCTCACCTGATGTTAAGTGATACCGCCGCCCATTGACACTCTTACTTATTACTTTTTTTCTAAATTGGAAATGTAATGCTGTGCGTGCTTTGCGTTATTTAACAAATATATATTTAGTATTTGCGAATTTAATATTGATTTCAGACCATTTTTATTAATACAAATCATTATAATAATAGACGTATAAAGCGCCGCTGAGGCACTGAAAAACACTTTTTCTTCTGGTTCTCAATTATTTATTTTCATTTTAATCTAGTTATTTTTGCATTATTTTGAGGTTCCGAAGTATAAGAGTTAGTCTTTTAATAAACCGAGCCACTTATAATCTAATTAACACATTACCAAATTGGAAATTGACAAGAGTGCAAACACAACAGTATTGTATGTATCTATAAACGCTTGGCGTCTAAAATATACAGATGTATAACAATAATATCTGTCTGGGGTTCAGCTATTAATATCACCGATCGATCGATCTGCGCATCGCGGTTGCGTCAACTAGACCCCCAAAATTTTTTTGTATTATTGTCGCAAACAATTTTGAGCCGTATTTTGTGTGGATAAGGTTTAAATAACTTTGGACAAACATTACAGTCTAACTGGTTTGCGATGGAATATTGATCTGCGCAGATAAACGCTGTCCCCAGTATAAGACTATTTGCCGTGCTTGTAACAATTGCGTTTTAATTAGTTTTCATCGCTCGCGTGTTATTACAATGCTGATTGAGATTACCGACATGAAAATGCTGTATGCGTATGTATTTTTTCATATTATGGGTGTTGTAGATATTCGCCTTAGTGTTTATGATGTCTTTAGTGCTGTGCGTTTATATGGTTACAAATTATAATAAAACTAGCTGTGCGCGGAATTCAGTAGTCTGTGAAAACTGTTACTTGAATTTTAAATCTGCTAATTTATGGCCTGTATCGTCGTAATCTTGTATTTTGTCAGCATTACAAAATACAAGAGTCTACTAAGCAGTACTATTAAACATCAATTTTTGTATAAAAATTTGTCGTGAATTCTATTTCACAAATTAAAGTACATTATGACGATTTATAATGTAGCCAAAAGATAAATGGTGAAACAAAAAGTATAGTTTTTTTTTGTAATACGCCATACGCTATGAATAGAAGAACTTTTACTTAAAATATTCAAAAATCATTTGAATATGAACCTCAAAAAATAAATATATATTAAATGCTTTTAATTTTGCATTAACTGCCAGTTCTCAAATCAAGGGCGTAGAACGGAAGAGGAGAACTGGCAATAAACTCTCCGCCACTCGCCATATTGTTGTTACCAATCGTCCATTACCGTATTACCTGTTCCTTATTGGTGATTGTCCATTTCAGATTTACGGCAACTGCAACGGCGCCCGAGGCCAATCAGTTCCCGCAGGCTGCTGATGTTGGGCAGCAAGCCGCTGAGCCGCTGATGAAAACTGAACCAAAACTAGAGACCGCATGATTAAGGGTGAGACCGGATGACGACCTTATTGACCCGATCGAACTGGCACGCCGATTTACTCAACAATGCTGGTGGAAGAATATGGTCTTCTGTTTCAAACCGGACTAGTATGCTTTTTTTAAACATATTTCTATTTATTTGCAACATTTTGGTTAACATTTCTGCGGCCACAAATAATTTTAAATTGTGCTTGTGGCGTTTAGTTCGGTAGTACCAGCTTCGAATATTCAGACCTTACCAAGGGTACTGTTGAGTATGTATATATTATTTCCAATATACATTCCACCATATACATTCCAAAGACTGATTGAACAAAAATAATTTTATAGATTTTTTTATAGTTTACATCGGTTTTATTTTAACGCAGGATATATTTGTTAGTGACTTACTTAGTTTTAACACGTTTTAAAGTACCAATTATTGTCATAAGTTAACTCCTGTACGACAAATTTTAATTTAATATTTTCCATTTAAATATATAAGAATCAATTGGTTCTTTTTAATACTAAGCGGCTGTACAATTCTAAGTACAATGGGAACAAGGCAGCTACAATCCGAATTAGGTTAATAATAATTGCCATTAATACAGTGTACAAAATTGTTATTATTGGAATTTCAAAATAATAGGTAAGACCACAATAAACATAACCTCACAGTACAAAATGTGTAAAATATTCATTTTTAATGCTTTACTTAGTTTAAGTTCTATAGGTTTAAGTTCACAATAATCTTGGAACTGAGTCAGTCTACTGAAATTATTTTAGTACAAGATTCGAAATTTCATATTAATATAACAATCTTTTGTACCTCATCTTTTATCTTGTATATTTTGCTGTTTACCGTCTAACTTTAATTGTAAGAGGAATTTTACGTGAATCATGGGTGACGGCATCGTTTTGGTTGCTGTATGTTATGATTTCTTATTTAGAACAAGTAACAAGAACAGATAGATAAAACATTCGAGCTAAAATGATGCATATGTTCTATGAACATGAAACTCGCCGAATTAAAATAGCGATTTTTATGTAAATAACGGTTTTGAAATACACCCATGTTGTAAAACAGTAAATAGGATTACTGAAAATTTATACATTCCATATGACTTTCGAAAAATGCCATTTTAGTTGAGTTGTGACACAGGTAAAGTTGTCAATGGTTTCCTGTCTACTTTACCGCGTTTAGCTTTAATTTCTAAAAGACTCATCCCATCGTAATCAAGTCGAAAATGTAAAATCTAGACTAAGATCGAATAGAGGTGGCCAGTTAGAAAGCGATAGCTATACGATGTGGATTTTTGTCATGCCGTCCCTTTCTCACCTCAAATAATTTTAATTTTACGAATTTTTGCCTTCGTACGGCACCGGAGCTCAACGGCGTTGGGACTGTTTAAAAAAACGGAAGGCGAAGATAGTTTTAAATTTGTACTTGACACAAATGGTTTTTATTTATCAAAATTTTATATATTTTAAAGGTTTGGGTATTTCTAACCAGTAGTTTTAAGGGGGTATATTAACTAACAAATTGATCAAGGAAAAAAAATATATACATTCCATTAGTTTTAAGATCTGTAATCAACCTGAGTTAGAGTAAGTTTAACATTTATAATAAGTGCTCGTTGAGTAAGTCTTCGTATTGTAATTAATTGAGATTAAAACCAACATTCCATAGTTTGTTAGCTGTATTGATTTAGCATTTATACATTGTTTTTTTTTACCAAATTTTTTATATACCAATGCTCTTTATTTTGTAATGTAGACTGCATATACAAATATCGAACCACACCACTTTTTTGTCAAAAGGTGTGCTGTCAAAATTCGGTAATTTGGCAAGTTTTGACAAGATAACGTTGGCTAAGACTACCTTGCCCAATACTTGATTGTGAAATTAATTTATGAATCACATTTTAAGTACTTAAAACAACATTAATCAATTGAAAGCGAATACCCGGCAGTGTTATGATAATAGAATAAAAATTGCATTCTTTAAGATTTAATTAATCTGGGGATAAATTGAAATTAAAGTGTGCTTCATAGATATAATGCGGTAACCATATATTTTCTTTAATATATTAAGGGTCTGTTTCACAATGTCCGGATAAGTTCCAAATAGGCTATTTATTACTTATTGGTAGGATAAACACTACTGTTGCGTTTCACGGCTGTCTGGCAGCGCGAAATTTCTTTGGATCTTTTATCTTATAAATAATGTATGTGTTGCATAGCTATTTGGTACTTTATCCATACATTGTGAAACAGGCCCTAAGAATTTTTAATTCATTTATGTCTCAATATTAACTGAGAAAGTGTTTTTAGTTTTAAAGGAATTAACAAAAACTGGTTGCTGCATATTTCGAGAATACTCAATCGTCTGAATTTAATTCACAACATATTTTGTTATGCTGTCTCTGGCCTCCACAAAGTACAAAATAGTGTGCCAATTAAAGCCAATTATATACTTTTGTCTTATTGATTAAAAATATCATCACAAAATATTAGAGGTGAAATGAAAAGCTGGAGTCGGCAAATTTAACCAAATATAAATGTTTACTGTAAAATGGATCCTTTCTCTTCATTGTATTGGGAGGAAATGGACCGTTAATAAGTCACTTCATTTTAAGTGAGACGCATTTTAAGCAATCTAGAATTCCAATGAAAAGGTTGCATTTTTTTGCTTTTTGATACTATTATTGTTTTCTATTTATTTATATTCTTCCAAAATTAACATAATAAATTATTATTTTTATGTTTTATTTCATCAGGCTTTGCAGATACAATATCTGCACTGGTTTTCAAGTTTATTTTTTTATTATTGAAATTCTACGCTTGTTCAACTTAGAAATGCGTCACACTTTTACGACATTACTTGGTAGAATTAATATTAATATTTAACGGAATATAATATAGTGCTCAAATATAACTTGTAATTTAACTGGTCTATAACCATGACATAATTTTAATCTCATAGCGTGTAAGTACTTTGTAGTGTGTCTTGGTTACGAAGTAACTCGTTCGATGTTGACGAAAATTTGTTTGCGAGAGAGTCCATATTACGTAAAAAGTACTTTGACAAATCGTGTGACGAGAAGGTGGAAAAAATGATTGCACAAAGTGTATTTTTTTTAATAGAATTTTGATTTCTAGTATTTCAAAATAGCCATTAAATTGACATACCCAGATGACATGAGCTTGGATTCAATTCACAATACAATGCTTAATACATCGCTTGGAATCACAAAACATATTTTCGTCAAGACGATTATATCTATCAATTTACCTGTCGCCATAATTATATTTCTTAAGTTTTATATTTTTATAGTCTTTATATATCGTTTAGGACATGCTGTAATTGATTTCATCAGGGTAATATTCAATAATTCAGGCCCAATTTTCATCGCATTTATATTGGCGGTAGAGTTAACGTATTTTTTTTTAATTATACAAGATTTTTTAAACACAGCTAAATAGATTTAATGGCAACCGCTGCGTGCATTAGATTAGACCTTTGATGTTGATAAAATCGGTATTTGAGTGCTTAACTTGTAGAACGCACTTTGTCATTGGCCAGTATTCTCCGAAGTTGTGCGAAAATGAGCTTTATATTGATTACGTCCGAGGAGATCGAATCTCTTTAAATTAAAGGCTGCTGTTGTCAATGTAAGGAGCGGTATCTGATACTAGTAATATGAGTTTATTAGCATTTACATACGAGCTTTAAGAAAAGTGAGAAAGGAGGGTAGACCAAGAAAATTAAAACTCTAAACGTTTGTCTTACAAATAAAAGTACTGGCCTATACAAAAATGCTGGTAAACTCATGTTAAAGGTACAAGTAGGGTAAATGTGGGTCCACAGTAATTAAGGTAGAGATGTAGATGGGTAACAAGGACAGGCACAATGGCGCCCACTCACTTCACTCACTTTAAAAGTTTCATATATGAATGTCTTTTGTTTGACAATGTTTCATTCAATTTCAAAGATAATCGATAAACTGTTATATGGCATAAATTTAAAAAACATGTCAAATTGAGTCAAGTTGGCGTTTAATGAGGCGCAGTAGAGCCATCTGAGTTACCTATCTCGATATAGATGGTTGTTATCGGCTTGAAAATACACCCAAGGTGTTAAGATTGTGATGTAACGTACTAGGTTAGAGGTTTTTGGCCTGTCGCTAGTGCTTCAATGGATTGAAATTATAATTTAAAGGAGGTTTTTATCCAACAAAACGAGATGAAAGCTCATTTGAATTATACTAATTTCTTTTACTTTTAATTAACATTCCGGTACAATTGATGATTGCGAAAATATTGATGTTGTGAAATTAAATTGTTTAAGGATGTGTAATCGTAATTTTGCTAATAATAAATTGTATGTCTAATGTTAGGTGTTATGTAAATCCAACCAGTATATAAAAGGTGGTCAAATTTGTTGACAAAAAACAAACATAACATAGGGTGTAAATCAAAGTGGACTACAATTATTAATTGGCATTGGCAATTTTAATTTTTTCTCCAAATTGTGTACAGGCTGCTATAACATTTTATTTTTCGTGTAATAATGTAAAATTTACACTCAGTTAGCCGATAAACATTTTATATTTTAAAATCCTAATTGAGGAAAAAAGTCTGTTTTAACTTTCTGCATCAACGAATTTTTTAATTGTGCTCTCTATTTTGTGATTTATATTTAAAAGAAATCTCCACTCCAGGGTAGCTATAATTACATTTAATGTGTGTCTATAACGATATTCTCGTGTAATATGTGTCTAATATACTCTTGATTATACTCAGAAATCGGTTTTTAATATTTACATTAGCTATACTTAAAACAATAAATTATAAATTTATAAATGTTGTTTTATTTTCCCCCGTACCGTACTATAAATATAATCTATAATTTCTTTAATGCATATTAATTATTTATAACCAACTCAATACATTTAAGATTTAATAAAATGTTGTTTTCGTATAACGCCTGAACAATTTTAATAGCAAATTGAGTGAAACAAAATTGTTAGCGTTTTAATATGAGGAGCTTAGAATATTGAGGTTATTATAAGAGATAGTGCTTATTAGTAGTATCTGTTTTATATCTAGTTTCAGCTGATGAGATACGTGAATAAAATCTGAGATAGGTTTTTTTTTTAACTTTATGCCAGTTTCAAATAAAAGGTAGGGAAACTAAGAGAGTTAATTCTTTCAATATCTCAACCAATACATACCACCTGTCAATCTGCTAGTTGGTAATAGGGCTTCTGTTGCCCCTACGGCAGTGATAACGGGACATTTGTTATAGACATACTCGTAGCACACTCGTCTCACATCGTCTGCGACCAACTGGTCTATTGAATTGAATTTCTCTTTTACCGTTTGCGCGAATTTAGTATAGAATACCCACTTCGCGTGATTAAGACAAGCACCCTCTATTGTTTCATTTTCCTTCAGAATTTTCCACTTCAATTGTATTTTTGTTTTAATTAATTCCGAGTCGGTAATTATTGTGCATAATCTCATCCATTCATTTTGCATTAATGCGACAGCGTTGTCTACTTGCATTCGCGGTGAAACGAAATGAACGCCCCACAAACCGGCATCTCTATAAGCTATGTAAAATGCCTCATATGAATTAAATATGCCGGCTCCCCCGGCTTGGGCTAGTGTGGATGAGTGGTTAATTCCGCTTGGCTGTGACCTATCCCAAGCTCCGATCGCCATCGCTGCTAATAACATGGGCAGATAATCGGCGTGTGGTATCGGCGGTGCTTCTACAGTTAGTGCAATATGCGCTACGTGCATGGAATCGTCCCTGTAACGAACATCACCTGCAGTAAATCTGTAACGCCTTGTAAGCATAGGATCGGGCACATCTCTGTTTAAGTATGTATTTGCGAGGTTACACGCCTGTTCTTGCTTTATAGGACCCACACATGAAAAAATCATTCGTGGGGGCACAAACATTTTTTCTACATACGCCGCTATCGAGCTAGAATTGAAATTGTAAAGATTCTGACTGGGACCCATGACTGATTGATTTAGCGGCGTACCCTGAAACGCAGTGGAATGTAAATAATCAAACAGAACCGATAGAGAATCATTGTCGTGTTGCAGCATTTCTTGGTAGATAATACATTTTTGAATTTCAATTTCAGTGTTGGATAAGGAATTGTTAAATATGCAATCTGTTAACAGATCTAAAGCTCGAGGAAGATTTTCGTACAAGCACTCGGCGCTAAAACCAATCATTTCACGTGTTGTATAACATTTAAACTTGCCGCCAATTTCATTCATCTCACATTCAATGTTGCTTTTTGATCGCTTCTTGGTTCCCCTAAAACACAAGTGCTCAAAAAAGTGTGTGACGCCATTTTCGTTTGCTGATTCATATCTCGATCCAGCGTCAAATGTAAGAGAGACGCATGCATTAGGGCAATCTCTTTCTTCATGTACGAGGATGAATCCAGACGGATATAAGCTACTATTAATAGGCCCCGATTCATATACATGAGTCAATGCAGGCATGATACATCTGCAGTAGTTGCGTGCCGTATTTAGTACATGTCTCCGAATGCCATTTTTATAAAGTAACCTAAACATTTTATTTTGCCTTTCAGTTCGTTAGTATTTTATCTGTTTACGAGGCTTCTCTGCAATCACGCAAATAAGTTAATTATAAATTAACAATGATTCAGAATCATTAACATATTGTCGTGCAATGTTGTCATGTCAAAACTTTGATTACGTTTTAATGTTTTCAAAGAAGGTGTTTTAGCATAATGTCTCTTGGCAGCGTGTTTTAATTTACTATGTGTGTATAGATTATATCAATTGTAAAGTGTTCTTAATGTCCTTTTTATCTCAAAATGTTTATTGTTATACATAATTAATTGTGTATGGTCTAATAATATACGAATAGTTGTAGTAACTATATAATACTCCTTTTGAATCTGACACAAACTTTGACAGTTGTAAAAATAATGCAAATACGATTTTTTAATGAAATGAAAATGTTTCGGAAAATATACCAGCGCCGTACTTTGTTATATCACCATACAAGAAAAATATGTAAAGGACCAGAAAACGTTCAGACTTTAGAATTACCCAATGGACTACGCGTAGTCACTGAGAGAATTGAAAGCCCCTTAGCTTGCGTCAATCTTTTTGCCAGAGTCGGATCCAGGTATGAAAATTACGATACAAATGGTATTTCCCATTTCATTGAACACATGGCATTCAGAGGATTCACTTCCATGGATTGTGAAACAGTAGCGTGCCAGGTAAATAATTTAGAGGCCAAAATAACATCCAAAACAACGCGAGAATTTCAAGTTTTCAGTGCAGTTTGCCCCAGCACATTTGCTGGTGATATTGTAGGTTTACTAGCGAAAATAGTTACCGAATTAGAGTTATCAGACCAAGAGATGGATTGTGAAAGGAATATTATACAGCAAGAAATGAAATGGCTCGACATGAATCCTAAAAAAGTTATGTTTGACTATTTACATGAAACAGCTTTTCAAGGAACGCCCTTAGCAAATCGAGTTATCGGACCCTCAAGAAACGTGAATAAATTTAATCGAGATTGCGCCTGTTACTTCATGAGAAATCACTATACTCCGACTCGGTTGCTTTTCGTAGCGGCCGGTGATGTCTCTTCAGATACAATAGCAGCAGCTGCTAGTCGACACGTTGGTAGTACCGAATGTGAAACAAAGGCGGATTTTAGCCCTTGCCGTTTCACGGCTTCCCAAGTGCGTTTCCGCGACGATTCAATGCCATTTGCACATATTTCTCTCGCTTTTGAAGCACCAGGCTATAAAAGTTTGGACTATTTACCGCTTTTAGTTGCGAAAAATTACTTCGGGTCGTGGCACAGAAGTCAAGGAGGGAGTGATAGGCACGCATCCGACGCAGTGCGTGCAGTCGCAACAGATAATCTATGTGAACAGCTGGAATCGTTTTACATAGCTCATAGTGATGTTGGTCTATGGGGTGTATACTTTGTCGTGCCCAACATGAACATTGAGAATGTCATTTACAACATACAGAATATGTTGATGCATTTATGTTGTACTATCACTAAAAATGACGTAGAACGAGCGGTCAATATAACTAAGTTGGAGTTAGCGCGACGTATAGATGGAGTTGTGAACTCTGCTTTTGATATAGGCGTACAAATTATGTTGAAGAACGAAAGAACTCCATTGCAGAATATATATCAAGATCTTTCGCGTCTAGACCCAAAAGCAATCAAGGCGGTCGCTGAAGCTTGCATTTATGACAAACCACTCGTCACTGCTGCAGTGGGACCTACTGAAGAACTGCCCGACTATAATAGATTACAGGCTGGACAGTATTGGTTGCGTCTTTAAATACTTTATTAATGTTTTATATTTGTAATTTTGATAACTTTGGACTTTTTCGTTCATGTGAAAATAATTTGATAAGTACCTTACTTTGATCTTAGCTGTTAAGGCGTTTAGACCATCTCAATAAATAGTAGATCAAAAGTATTGCAAAGAAAACACTAGATGTCACGCTACTGCATAAATGAGCATTACTCGTATCACCTTGATGTCCGTCGTTCTACAACTGAGCGTTTTTGAGGACAGTTTATACCACGCATCACCACTATGTGGAACCAGCTGCCCACTGAAGTATTTTCGAACCACTTCGACTAGAAAATAGCGTATTCATTCTTAAAATGCCAACAAAGTGCGAGCGAGCCCTCTGGCATTGTGAGTGTCCATGGGCGGCGGTATCACTTTACATCAGGCGAGGCTCCTGCCCGTTTGCCCCCTGTACTGTTATAAACAGGTTTTTATTAGTAAAGTATAGATATTACAAAAGTTAGTGTAACTGAATAAAGTATTTATATTATAGACAATAAGAAATTTGTCGCCGAATACATTCCAATATTTCCAATTCGCAATACAAATTCAATAATATATTTGTGTCAGTATTTGTCAGTAATTCTTAAATTTGTTGTACAACCTAGTCAAATCGCGACGGTATTTAATTGTTTTTTTGGCGAATCCCTTTGAAAGTCAGTCGCCATCATCTCTACGTCCGCCATTTTGAGTGTAACTGTGGTAGGGATGGAGCACAGGCGAATCACGAATATTCAGGTGTTGTGAACATTGTTGTTAGCAATGAGCAATCTCACAACGAACATATTATACACGCGTTTTATAATATACCTATATATTCACATCGAGCAAAAATTCGATGTCAGTCGCCTCCTTCAGATGATTACTAATATTATTTCTATATTAGCTTAGTGGCTAACCACGGCGTGCCAGAATTTAAACCAAATTAGTTTTTAATGTTTATATATACATAATGTATGATGATGATGAAGGATAAAGATGTGAGGAAACAAGCTTGCCTTGGATCTAAAACTTAGTGTGTCAGGCATAGAATGCTGATCGCCTACTTGCGTAAAGATAAATGAAACAGATTTTGTTTGTGGAGGGAAGACATACGAAATCTCGGATGGCATAAGGTAGAAATAATTGTGGACACATATTTTAATTTGAAAATCTAATATACATATATTTATGTAGTAATGAGGGTACCGCGGCACAGTTAACATTAGCTATTATTATTTATTTAAAATTAAAATAGAATCGGTGCGTAAAAAAGGTTAAAAAACGGGAACTATGATATTTTAAGCAACATTTTACACAGCAAATGTGAACAATTAATACATTGCATTAAACAGTATTTAGTTAGCCGTGATCAAACAATTTGCTATCCGCCATACCGCGTTGGATATTTCTCGTTCGGTTATGGTTAAAAATTACAATTGCTGCAAAAAGCTGAAGAACAATATACTAATATTATACATCGAATTAAAACCAATGTCGAAAAGTTACCAACAATACCAGGGATAAAGAGAAATAACTATATTATAACTGAAAAAATAAGAGATATAATAAATGAAAGAACTGAACTAAAAAATAACCTACCAAATCAGAAATTGAAATGAAGCGTCTTAAGCATCTGTATGGAAAAATTAGAAAAAATATAAAAAGAAATAAAGAATATTATCAACTCAAAATATTAGAAGAAGAAATAGATATAAATCTATCAGTTAAACGAGGAAACAAACGCATAAATAATACGAAACAATGGGTACAAACACTAAAAAGTCGTACAAACGCAACAATAACAAACAGAGATAATATACTAAATATAGCCACTAATTTCTACAAAGAACTGTACAGTTTGCAAAATCAACCACTAGATATTAGTAATAATGGTATATTACAAAGTTATAAAAATGAAGAGACCCCATTGCTACTGGAAAGTGAAATCAGGCATGCCATTATGAAACTTAAATCTGCAAAAAGCCCTGGAGATGATAACATAACTAATGATATACTTAAAGCAATAGTAGAACCTCTAACATCACCTCTCACGGAACTGCTCAGTGAAATTTCAAAACAAGAAAAAATACCTAAACAGTGGGAAACATCTGTAATAACATTACTATATAGAAAGGGAGACCCAATGAACATCAATAACTACCGACCTATAAGTTTATTGCAATCCACTTACAAACTTTTTACAAATATCATCCTTACCAGAATGAAGATGGAGCTAGAGTTCCAACAACCAAGAGAACAAGCTGGTTTTAGAAGTAAATATTTAACAACTCTAGATCATATATTCACACTTAGACAAGTCATTGAAAAATACATGGAGTACAAAAAGACAGTATATATAGCCAATGTGGACTACTCCAAAGCCTTTGACACAATCTTACATAACAAACTCTGGTTAGCTTTACGAGAACAAGGAATACAAAATAAATATGTTAACTTATTAGAAAAGATATACTAAAGAAGTAAAGCCACAGTGAAGTTGGAGAAGAAAGGTAACATGTATCCACTGAAAAGGGGTGTTCGGCAGGGCGATCCCTTGTCGCCAAACTTATTCACCGGACTTCTGGAATTTATCTTCAGAAAGCTGGATTGGTCAGTGTTAGGAGTAAATATCAATGGCGAAAATTTAAGCCATCTTCGGTTCGCAGATGATATTGTTCTAATAACTGAAAGACATGAAGACTTACGATAGGTACATGCTGCGAACCCTAGAATACATAAGTAGAGAGTGTGGGCTGGAAATGAACCCTGAAAAAACATGTATAATGACAAATGGCATAAAATATAGTATAACCGTCAACCATAGAAATATAGAATACGTTGACCAGTATGTCTACCTTGGCCAAAATATTTCGTTTAAAAGCCATTATATAGAGGAGGTAGAGAGAAGAATTAAAAAAGCCTGGAGTTCATATTGGTCACACAGGCATAGTTTCAAGTCTCAAATGAGTTTATCACTGAAGAAAAAAGTGATGGACTCAGTTGTGACTTGTGACACCTACACTGTTGTACGGCTGCCAACCATGGCCTATCACAGTTGAATTAATAAAGAAAATTCAAATATTTCAACGATCAGCCGAAATGAGCATGTTAGGCTTAAGTCTCAGAAACAGGGTAAAGAGTACAGAGAGAACAAAAATAATAGACGCGGCAAAAATGGTGTGCCGCCTGAAATGGCGTTGGGTAGGGCACCCAGGAAAGAAAAGTGACAACAGATGGAGCGAGAGAGTGCTGCACTGGTACCCGCGCGACGCGAGCCGGCCGCAGGGGCGCCCACGCCGACGCTGGGCAGGTGACATCATCGCAGTCGCCGGGGTTACCTGGCCGCGCCTGGCCCGCGACAGAGGCGAGTGGAACCGGAAGGAGGAGGCCTATGTCCAACGGTGGACAAACCAAAACTTAACTGAATGACTTTTTATCATCTCTAAATTTTAAACTTTTTTGGAAATAAAAGCTATTATTATTATTATTATTATGTATAATTTAACCACTTCTTATATGAAATTGTATTCGTTTTTACAACAAACTCTCAGCGAAATTAGAGAATTAACACTAAATTCCAAGCTCTCGTTACTAAATTTATCAAGAAATCTTTTTTTTAAATTTGACGAGTATTTTAATTAGGGATTGTTATGCTCAACTTCAAACAATTTGTATGACTCAAAATATCACTTCTATTCATCGATATTGACATAATTAGTGGGTGGCAGGTGGGTGCCCTTAATTGATATAATGTTTTTATTTCGATTGATCCCTTCTACTACTACAAAGCACCCTCACTTTTTATCACAATCTACTTTTCGTAACTCGATGAAACGGCCAATCTCTCAACACCACAATACTCCACTCAGCAGTGCCCTGCGTTCCTTGAACGCGCTGTTCAAAGTCATGATGGTGTCACGACCTTAAACGTGGCATTCTCTCTGATCTGAAGTTATCTGTCTCATGTTTTTTTGCAACCACAACATTATTCGTTAATCAATTACGAAACAAGAAAATAACAAAAATCTAATGAAAATAAATTATGATACTTAAAAGTAGGAACTTCGATGAGCCATAGCCAATAATAAAATTATAACATAATCCAGGCATGTATACAATTCGGGAAATAAACCTTAAGACAACTCGATCAGTTTGATAATGGCGTAGATGACTTCTGACCTTAATTAAATTCTATTACGTAGCAATTTTCGCAGAAAAACGTTTAATTACCATCGGAGGTGCGGGTGTAATTTCTTTTGCAACTATTTATGGTTACTTGTTTTTTTGGCTTTTAAAGTTTAGCAAGAAATAACCTAAGATACTGGAAATATTAACTTACTCTATTAGGATACTAAAGACGAAAGAAAATCATGGTTCTGAAGACTTGAAGCTAATTTTTTTAAGAGGTTTATAATTTTAATATATCTCTTTCAAAGGAAGCCTTTATTCTCCTTCAGTTAGGGTAAGGGATAAAAAAATCACGATCTAGAAATACTTTTGTTTGACTAATAATTTTATTTCGCCTTCAAATACTTAGACCAAATATTATTTTGAAGACATGGGTTATGTTGTTAAAAATTTAATAAAATAAAATATATATAATAGTATTAAGATATTTAAGACACATAAGAGACTTTCTATGGGTTGGGTTTATAATTCAATATCTTGAAATTGATTATACTGAATATGTAGGAGTCTCGGGGGACCTTGATTCGAACACCTCCGTGATATTTGGAGTAATTTATCCTGTTTGAGTTGTAATTTAAACTAATTAAATATTTAATAAATTTTTTCGATATTTTGTGCAATATTAGAAATTTGTAAACGATCCGCCAGAACAGTGTGTCAGGCGTTGTCCTAATTGGAAGCGATCATATGATGGCGCGATGCGGTCTCGTCGTGCGATGAGTTCAAACATATAGATTTCATCAGAGTGTCCTATTGTAACGTCGCAAGTGATCGTGCGAGCACATGAAATGCTTAATAACGATCGTACGATGCGTTTGATCGTGCGATCATGTAATCAAAGCAACAGATCTCTTTTAAATGTCCTAATTTGTCCTGTATTCCATTGCAGGTATAGTCAAAAGTTTCTTTTGACATAGACAAATAATCGTAAAAGTCTTCTTTGTTATTTCGTACATCAAAATAAAGGTTGAAAAATTCACCGCGCATTTCTGGATCTATAAAGTATTATGTGTTCCGTTTGACGTCTGAGGTCCATTATGAGAGTACATCGTTTCCGTTTCCGTCCAAATCGCTAGTTTACCGACCTTTTCCCACCACGTGACACCGCCGCCAGCGCCCAGCGTTTGAAACTGGAACTAACTTTTTATCGCGCTAAAGCAAGCCGCCAGAATTCTTGTCCATTGTTGCGTCGTTTTTCGTCTAGCACAGTCGCTAGTGCAAACTTAAAAACGAATCAGTATAATATTTAAAGTTATATCGACCTAAAATTTATTTTCAAAGTGGAAATATTTATATATACGTAAATTGGTGAACTCGGTTTTCACGTTATAAATACAAAATGGTTAATAAAAGTGCTAAAATCTGTGAAAAATGGTTAATAAAAGTGCTAAAATCGGCGGTGTTGGCCACGCGGTCCAACGTGCCTAGCCCGCACTTTACAAAGCTTTCTCATGTCACGGAAGATTTTGTCTCTGCAAGTTCTAACAAGCCGAGTTCTTCGAAAAGTTAGCACGAGTGAAAAAATTCAAATAAAATCACGCACATTCTCGAGAAAACAAAATAAATGGTTGGTTCATTACCACCTTTACGCTGATGACCTCCAAATTTACGTTCAGTCTACACTGGATCGGCTTCCTCTCGCGATACAAACGATGAATGATGCTCTTAAAAATATAGCTAACTGGAGCTAACTTTGGTCTTAAAATTAATCCTTCCAAGAGTCAGGTAATTGTCATAGGAAGCCCTTTCTTTATTTCAAGAGTGAAATGGGCTCAGATCCCTGGCTTTTACCTTGACGGTGTGGCTTTGGCTCTCAATAAAAATGTAAAAAACCTTGGGGTCTTCTTCGACCAAACGCTATCCTGGGGTCCTCACGTAAAGGTAATCAGCCGTAAACTATACGCCGCGTCTAATTCTCTGAGACGTCTTTCTAATTTCCTTCCTATCCGCACTAAAACTATGTTAGCGCAATCTCTTCTGCTTCCTATTCTCGACTATGCGGACTCCTGCACCTCCGATATGAATGAAGAGCTACTCAACAAGCTCGAACGCCTGCAGAACTTCTGCATACGTTTCATATTTGGTCTTAGGAAATATGACCATGTGTCTAAGTCCCGCAGGCAGCTGGGGTGGCTACCTATTCGACTCAGACGTGACGCTCATATTCTTCAGCTTCTATATTCAATTCTTTTCAATCCCAAAACCCCTTCTTATCTCAAAAATAATTTCAAATTCTTAGGTCCTTCTAACTATACGCTACGCTCTTCCAATAGATGTCTATTGGAAATTCCATCCCACAGCTCTTCCTTCATAGGCAATTCATTTAGGATTTCCGCCATTAGGCTGTGGAATAAGCTGCCTGAGTCTATACGATTGGCTTCCTCCCTATCGTCTTTTAAAACTCTTCTATATAAATATTTCCTAACCTTATCATATCCTGATCAATCGTGACCTGTGTAATTCTTGTATCTCCTGTTCGTTTTGTAAATGTAATTCTCTATTTTCTTGAATTTGTAAGATTAGCTTTTTAGTTTTAGTAAGTTATTATAATATATATAGTTACTAATAGATTAAGGTTCTATATTTTAATATAAATTTATTTTGTTTTTATATAACTTCTGCACTTCTTGCACCCATCATTTTTTTTTATTTATTTATTTCTATTCTTACTAGGGTTGCCTGGAAGAGATCGCTTGTTAGCGATAAGGCCGCCCGTTGCATCCCTTGTAATTTATATATACTGTGTTATTTATATTTCTTTAGCAACGAAGTGTAAATAAATAAATAAATGTAACACTAATGCGGCGTCCTAAGTGGGAGCGATCGACGATGGCGCGATGCGTTTTTCATCTCACGATCAAAGTGGTCGTGCGATGACCTAACAGGTGTCCTAATAGATCGCGCGATGTCCATCCTGTGATGCCGTCGTTCGATGGCAATATTGCTTTAAAAATTGCAAATGACATTGAAAAAAGGAAACGTAGACAACATAAAATATATAAATTTTACCTAAAAATAAAATTTGTATTATGTTTCCTAAGACGTCCGAGGTCCATTATGAGAGTACATCGTTTCCGTTTCCGCACAAATCGCTAGTTTACCGACCTTTTCCCACCACGTGACACCGCCGCCAGCGCCCAGCGTTTGAAACTGGAACTAACTTTTTATCGCGCTAAAACAAGCCGCCAGAATTCTTGTTCATTGTGTGTCTCATAATTAGAGAACCAGGAAGAGCTTGTTTGGACCTCGGACGTCTTAGGAAACATAATACAAATTTTATTTTTAGGTAAAATTTATATATTATGTGTTCCGTTTGACGTCCGAGGTCCATTATGAGAGACGTGTTTGTTATCTCCTGGTGGCTTGTAAAGTTACATTATATAACTAAAAACGCAACAATGTGATTTGAATTATTTATTTCCGATAGAATCATGATGAAATAAACAATACAATCTAATTAAAGCCTAAACTTTAGTACCATTTTAATAAATATGGTAAATAAATTTTCATTGTTTATAATGAAGTAGAAAACCTGTCTATTCATTAAGCGGCCGAAAATCCTACTGAGAAAGAGACTTTTCCGATCGAGTCTCAGCATTCCGACTATTATTTTCTAGATTTCGACAATAATATTTCTTATGTACTTTCATGACGCCACTTTGCCTTAGCAATAATTTAATTTATGGGAAATCTTTCTTTTAGCGAAGCTACTCAACTACGCGGCGATGATTCGATACCCGATTCCAAAGGGTTTTCTTAACCCTTAGCTCCCAATAATTGCGGGGGTAGCTGGTCGTACAGGACGTGGTTGTAATAAATAAATTTGTCAAGGAGCCACGCCTATTATTAGAGACGGTTATGAGTGTCCTAAGATAAATGACGGATTTAGATGCTTATTCGGGCAAGATAAAAACGTCCAACTTGATTGTCTATACTTTTCTGTATCTGTTTTAGAACCGAAAACCAGATGCAAAGTGATAGAATTACGGCTAATAATATAAAATGATGAAGGTCGCCACGCAAGAGTCAAATCATGAACTCTGGGCCGAGACGCCAATAAAATTATAATGGATGTGCATCCCATACTGGCAATTCCTGCGTGATTGGTTTAGCTATGAGCGATATGAGGAAAGGAAATGCTTTACTATGTACGTTTTTAATAAATTATTATTACATGGAATCTTAACATCGCTTAGAGTTTCACAAATTGAACCATATGCCAGATGATCATTTGATAAATAGTTTTGCTAAGTATCTAACTACATCAGGAGGAGCCGGGAATCAACATATCGATACCTCCTAAGTATAATGAGTCAACTGACATTTTAGTAATTTTACAGGAGAGCCATTTTAAGGCAAATCGTTTATATTTTTGTGAAATCAAAGTAATTCAGAATAAATTTAATGTTTTTATAATAAAGATTGAAAGCTCTTCCTTTGGTATAACATGAGTTTGCTGATTTTTGTTCTTAAATGCTATTTTATGTACATGACTTAGTATACACGGGCGGGACTCAATAGTAAAATGGTTTAACTACCAGTTATATTCATGTACGTTGTACATCAAAATCTATAGTTTACACCAACATATTATGGAATATGATTATCATTTAATTATTATCATCTTACTTTTGGTTAGTTTCGGGGTGTTTCGTCTCACTTAATAATAAAATATTGAAATTACATCACTTGACTCATTATACTAGGAAAGTAATTAGCTATGTTAGAATTTTAAACCTCAACGTATACTGGACTAATATAATTAATCGAGGCTTTTTAATTACTAATTTTATTTCTAATACCTTACGAAATTAATAAAAGCTAGGAAGAAGTAGACTCATTAACAAAAACAACGCATTTTTAAGAATTATAATGTATTTTTAGTTATAACTATTTAATTTTTAACCTTTTTGTTAATATTATTTAGCCTTACTAAATGCTACAAGTTTAACAATGCAACTAAAACATTTTATCAATGTAGTATCATTAAAGTTTCATAAAAAGTAACAAACATCAAAAAAAATAATAGGAACTAAAAAAAGTAACTTACGTTAAACAATATTTTTTAAAATAATATAAATGTATAACAAAATATATAAATAGTTTAGGACGCTCAAAGGATCAATCCTATTTCTATATTGGCTTCCACTTCTGACCGAAACCGGTAATCTTTGACACCTTCACCCACCGTATCTTCTATAAACTTAAAAACACATATAGAAATGTCATTTGCACATCTCTTTGCTTTTTGTTGATGCCATGAAAAACAATAACCTTGTCGAGATCCCAAACTGAATATCGTGAGAAGATAAGTTTCCGTTTATAATAAAAAGTACTAACGTTCCCGTGAGGTACATTAAGACACTTTTGATGATCAAATGCTGCTGTATCTTTTGTTTTCTAGCTTTCTCTTTTTCTTTTAAATGCTCTTCATGCTTTTATTTATCTGTCTGGTTAACTTGCTTGTTATTTTCATAAATGTGACATTGTTTACAAACACCTTTTTTGGGTTTATGAAAACCTATATTGATATTTGTATTAACTGATATATCTCGATACTGTATCACGGTAGTCACTTTAGAAGACTTCCCAAGAACATAGTTTTGCAAACCGATATTTTTGTAGTCTCAATATTATCTCCTTGACTGCCTGGAAGAAACTTATGAAAGGAGCATATTAACTTAAGTTGCATGCGCCCTGGCTGTCATTCATCGTATACTGAGCCAAAATAAACTTGTATCAATGCGTCCCTTCTCACGCCCCGCGAACACTGATACAAGGTTATTTGGATCAATATACAATGTACGATTTTAACAGATGTTGAAATTGATTTAGTATACGTGAAATTATCTCGGTAACTATAGTTCTTTAAAAAAAAAATAACACTAACGTGAAGATCATGGTTAATTATGTACGTTTATATAAAAAAAACCAAATACCTAAATTTGTTAGTTGACTCAGTATACTTAGGAGGTATCGATATTCTGTTGACAACAATTTACCTATTTATACCAAATAGTGGCATATGTTTTCCTTGTTGAAGTTCTTCAACACGACGAAGTTTTTCGTCTCGTGTCCAGTTGTCTGTTAAAGATTCCTAGACAAAAACGCTTCCAACTGTAATTTCTGCACTTAAGGAGGAGGTTAACTAGTTACGGTATACATCAGGGTTTGGTTTAGATTCGGTCCGTGGTTGCCATTTTAAAAGATGCCATTTGGCGCCCCTGCGATTGCGCGAGAGGTAATTGGCTTCCACGTTGTACTTTCCCGGCAAGTGTCGTGAGGGATAAGTACAATATTCAAACTTTTGTCAATTTTAACAGCATTTGGGAACCTTGTTCCTTCTTCGTTTTTTATGTACAACAACAATTTTTCTGTCGCTTTGCAGGATTAACGTCGAGTTCTTTAGGACCTCGGAGTGTGTCAAAGAGATTGCTGCTACCAGAGCGTGCATCTCCTTCAGATTACAATTTATGTGTCTTAAACAATGATTCCATTGCTAGACTAACTTGTATATTTATTTATTTATTTACACTTTGTTGCATTACATAAAAGGAAAATATTAAACATAATTTAATGACAAGCAACTGGCGGCCTTATCGCTTTAGAGCGATTTCTTCCAGACAACCACTGTTAGTAAAGGAAAAAAACCACTATGAGTATATTAGATAAGGTAGGCAAGAAGTGCAAAAATAAAAAGGGAAAAAAAAAAAAAACAAAACATACTTAACAGAAACAAAAAGAAATAAAAATAAACTAAACTGATACAAGTTACATAAAACAAAACAAAAAGTAAACAGTGCACATGAATCAGGACAATCTAAGATGAAAAAGATCGCTCTCACGTCAGTAAGTAGTTAGTGGTATGACATGGACAGGTAATGTTTATAAAGCAGAAATTTAAAGGAAGATAGAGAAGGAGCTAAGCGAATAGTGACGGGAAGTGAATTCCATAGCCGAACTGCTGAAACCTTAAAGGAATCGCCAAGAAAAGAGGAGTTATGAGATGGGATTTCAAGGGTATAGTTTTCGGAAGAGCGTAAACTATAGTTATGTGAACCCAAAAATTTGAAATCATTTTTGAGATAAGAAGGAGTTTTAGGATTGAACAGGATGGAATATAGGAGATGGAGAATATGAGCATCACGTCGCTGTCGAATGGGTAACCAACCTAGCCGCTTACGGAACGCAGAGATATGATCATACTTTCTTAGACCGAAAATAAATCGGATACAGAAGTTTTGGAGACGATCCAGTTTGTTTAGCAATTCCTCGCTCATATCGGAGGAGCAAGAATCGCCGTAGTCCAGTAAAGGCAGGAGGAGAGATTGTGCCAGTGAGGTTTTAGTACTAAAGGGAAGGAAATTACTGAGACGTCGGAGGATACTAGAGGCACCATACAATTTGCGGCTAACTTCTTTGACATGCTGCTCCCAGGATAAGTTTTGATCAAATAAGACCCCCAAATTTTTAACTGCACGGCTTATATTTAAAGTTACGCCGTTGATATGTATAGGTGGTACAGTGGCCCAATCAATTCTCGTCGTGAAATAGGGGCTGCCAATGATTATGACTTTACTCTTGTTGGGATTGATTAGAAGACCAAAATTTTTGCTCCAGTCAACTATCTTTGCCAGCTCATAGTTTGTGGAATGTATGGCCTGCGGGAGATCATCGAGACTTGATTGAACGTAGATTTGGAGATCGTCAGCGTATAAATGAAAATTAGTAGAAAGACGGGACGTTAAAGAGTTAATATAAATAGCGAAAAGAAGAGGAGAAAGTACGCCACCTTGCGGTACGCCAGATTCAATGAAACTCCATTGAGATACGCAATCGCTTGTCTTAATGCACTGGCGGCGCCCATTAAGATAGTTAGAGAACCAGTTAACAGCATGTGAAGAAATATTTATAGACCTAAGCAACTCCATTAAAATTTCAAAATTAATAGTATTAAAAGCGTTGCTGAAATCTAGTAGTGTGAGAATTGTGAGTTGTTTGTGGTCCATGCCTTCGCGAATATCATCGGCTACCCTGACCAGAGCAGTAGTCGTGCTATGTCCAGATCGAAACCCGGACTGAAGTGGACTCAGTATGGAATTTTTGTTAAGGAAATCATTTAATTGATCATGTATAAGGCGTTCAAGTACCTTGGATAGAAAAGGCAGAATTGAGATGGGTCGAAAATCAGAAAAAGTACTAGGATTAGCCTTTTTGGGGATAGGGATGATAAGTCCATCCTTCCAGCAAGAAGGAAATTCACCTGTAGAAATGGAAAAATTAAAAATATGTGTGATTACAGGAAGTATAAGAGAGAGAATAGGTATGATCATAGCGCGACCAATCAGGTCAGAACCAACAGCATTGGAATGAATAGACGAAATACCAGATTCAACGTTCTGGCAAGAAAATTCAGCGAATGAGAAAGATGGAAAACTAGGACGAGGGAGAGATGATATATTCTCAAGTGTTAAATCCAGATCGATATTACTTAGAGTAGAGTGAGAGGTAAAATGGGCGTTTAGGCTGTTTACCTCGATATCGGGAGATATGGAAGCACGTGGCGGCTTACCGACACCCAGAGATTTTAAAAAATTCCATGTTTTTGAGGGATCCCCACTTGACACTGAGTCGTGAATGTGTCTTCTCTGCGCATCCCGACAACGCGTGTTGCAACGGTTGCGCAAGGATTTGTAAAATACACGATCCTTGTCCGTTTTGGCTGTTCTCATCTTGGCTTTAGCACGGTTTTTTTGTTTAATCAAAGTTTTGATTTCATCATTGAGCCAAGGAGCAGGTAAATGCTTGAGTTTAACTGGCCTCAAAGGGGCATGAATATCGAAAAGATTAGTAATGGAGGAATTTAGTAGATCAACTTTACCATTGAGGGTGGGACACTCGTAAATCGTGCTAAAGTCGATTTTAGCTGCATCAATAAGCAGACGCTCGGAGTCGATCGCAGCAAAATTACGTATATGTGTTTGTATAGTATAGTTTGAATATTCAAATAATATGCAAATAGTTAAAAAATTGCACCATATCTAGACATTACTCCATCTTCATTATTAACTGGAATAACTCTTAACAAATATACACCACCTTTGTCCATAATTTTAGAAAGATAAGAGATATCGAGATATAGATAGAAGATAATTGTAGAAATTAATAATAAATATAAAAATACCAGTAAACAGTCCCTCTGGCCATGTTACTTTAACAGCTATCACTCCATTTCACATCCAGTAAATATTATCCCAAGTACAATTAATAATAATTCTGATATGATGCAGTTCTTGTCACAAAATATGAGATATTACTAATTACACTATATAGTATATATATGGCATGGATGGCAGCAAGGGCACTTATCATGTTCATGCAGCCTTTTATGATTCGAAGACCAAGTTTTCTCAAAGCTTTGTTTTGAATAGATCTTGTTCCATTTTTACTACAGAGCCTTATGCCGTATATCGGGCCTTACTGCAAATTAGTGTAATTAATGACTCTTAATACTATTTATTAATAATGGATCCTTTAAGCCTGATAAAGGGTCTAAGTGATGTTTCTGTAAATTATAAAACTAACTACATCTTGTATATTATAAAAGACCTATTGTATAAATATCATCTTAAGAATGTAAATATATATATTTTATGTGGGTGCCTTCACATTAACCCAGTATCCATTCCTTTTACTGATTATTTCCTAAATATTAAGGAAAACATGTACACTCTGTAGACGGGAATGTGGAAGGAAGATCAGGAAAACAAGGGCAAGTGGTATGGAAGTATACAAGATAACCTACCTATTAAACCATGGTATGACAAATTGAAAACTAATGAAAGTCGAGATTTCATTACAACAATAAACAGATGGAGATTTGGTCATAATACTGCTCCGTCAGACTGAGCAAGACTTGGGATTGTTTTAAACAATCAATGTAATCACTGTCAAGCAGAAGGAACGATCCACCACATTATAATTTATATTCGCTTGCCAACTGCCAAGGATTCCTTATTCAAACTTCAACTTTTTTTTTTGTATGGAATCTCGCTGTTAGCCTGAAGGGCCTTTACAGCTCAGCACGGGCTGTTTGGCGAGCTTAGCTCAGCCGGAAAGGGTGGGGTTCCCGCGACTCGCGCAAGGGCGTCTCCTGTGAGACTCGAACCTCGGCTTGGGCCGTCGCGGGGGTGTCAATCGCCTGAAGGGCAGGACGGAAGCTCACTGGAGTGAGCGAAATGCGTAGTAAAGGTCATCGCCTTCCCCGGATAAGGCGGTTTTTAACCCTAGTCTGATTGTTTCTGCTTTTATTATTATTGGCCGCGCGGGCTGCTTTTCATTTGTCGTTAGCTATTGTAATTGGATCATTCGGATCCGTTAGAATGTGTCGGGGCCTCCTGCGAGCCTTTTTAGTCGGGAAGAGGAAACAAGCTAACTATCATAACAAAAAAGCTCGTCATTTGGATGACGACCGAGACGGTCGAAATCCAAATGAAGCTTTAAAAAAATTTGTCACTGTCACCTTTCGTGAGTGCACCTCGCTTTGGAGGCGTGACGTGACAGCGACAAAAACTTTTTGTCATGTTGACAAAAGTCACCGGTGCGCGCTAGCTCTAAGCCAGCCGTTTATTTCAAATTTATAAAATTTCTTAAATATTTGGCTGGCTGTTGCCCATTGATGATTTTTTAGTAATTTTAATAGCCGCCTTCTAATTTAGAAATAAAAAAGTGTTCTAGACATTTGAACTTTGGAAATCAATAGAGGTAAGGATATAATTCTAACTTGTGTGGTTCTAAACTGTCGAAAGAAATTTCTTTCTTCCCCTTGTTAGATTGTTTTCTACTAAATCACATCCAATACAATTTCAAGAAGGCAGATTTATGCGCTGTCTTTATAATGTTTTAACTTACTTTATTTCTATGTTCGTATATTAAATAAAACATACTTAACTTTCTACTTTGGGCAAAGCGTCTCTATATACATTTAATTAATAGATACAAATTTCTATCAATGAAGAATTCCGATCATGCAAGTTAAACAACATGCAAGTTATTCTTTACATCTTAAAGTAACATAAATTAATTATTTTACTGTATGTTTTAAAAGGAACAGAATGTTTCTTATGGTATGTGACTCTTTCCGATTCCAATATGAATGCTTATGAAATAAAGCTTTTTAATCCTGAATTAAAAAAAAAAATCTGGAAGAATACTTAACAATGGTTGCTTAATGTTAGACAATAATTTCAGAAATAATTTTACCATAATACTGATAATAATTTATTTATTGGGTATATAATTAATACTCAAAATGGTGGACGAGCATTCCAACAAATGTTCAATAGACGCTGTACAAGTTGCTTTGAGAATAAGGCCTCTACTGGCACAAGAAATTGAAAGAGGGTGCGTTGAATGCATTGAAATGATAAATGGAACCCCACAAGTTATAATTAAAGACTTAGCATTCACATATAATTTTGTGTTTCCACAACATATAACACAACAAGAATTCTATGATACATCTGTTAAGGCCTTGATTACAAAGTTGTTTCAAGGTATGTATGTTTTAAACCTTATTTTATACTATTAATATGAATTACATTTTAATTTTATGCATGCAACATACACACATGTGTATTTTTCCTATGTTACACACACACATATTATTTGATTATTAGTTATTTTTTGTTATCATCAATTCTTAATAATTATTAGTCATTCTCTAAATCCTATTTATTATATTAGTCTTATCTTAAGATTGTATTGTTATTGGTTTGTTAAAGTAAGGTGCATAGTAATTAAAGACACTAAAAATACTAGATTACCAATTATGTGGGATTCTTTTATAGACTAACTGCCCGATTATTGTATTATGCTCTCTATTCGGCGTGTGTATGTTTAGCTGATATAAACAGAATCATTTCAGGTTACAATGTTACAATACTTGCTTATGGGCAAACAGGATCAGGTAAAACATTTACAATAGGCACAAATTATTCTGGATCATTTCGGGACTCAACAAAATTAGGTAAATTTTTTAACACTTAATATATTTAAAAGTCCATATATGTTTGTACTAATAATTATACATTAATATTTTCTTTTTTTATAACATATAATTTTTTTCAGGTGTAATTCCTCAGGCTGTCGCTGATATATTTGATTTTATAGAAAAAAATGAAGACCAATTTATATTTAAAGTATCTGTATCATTTATGGAATTATATCAAGAGCAATGCTTTGATTTACTATCTGGGAAAAAGCGAGGTCATAGTATTATTGAGATTCGAGAAGATTTTAAGGGTGTGATCTTGCCAGGTATGTCATTATTAAAAATGTTGCTATTTGTTTTTAATAGTATAATCTAATTAAATTATCTAATTCTGTATAGTGTAATTTTTTCTAAAAATTATTTATACAAAAATAAACAATAAATAAAAGAACCTTATGAACGAATATGCAGAATATGTGTTGCAGAAGCAGGCTGTTGGGGGTATTTGTTGTGTTTCCACGAGGGAGTTGGTTCGGAAGAGATTTAAGGAACTAAATATGACATTATCCGGTCAATATATTCTTGAAGCCTTGTTGTATGTACAAAAAAACTTGAACAACTTTAAAACAAATGGTGACTTTCACCAGTATAATACACGTAATAAAACTAATTTGAGTGTGCGACCAACCAGGCTCCAGAAGATAAACCACTCCTTATATGGAAATTGCATTCGTTTTTACAACAAACTCCCAAGCGAAATTAGAGAACTATCAGTAAATAAATTGAAAGCCCTTGTTAAAAGTAAATTAATTAATAAAGCCTTTTATAAATGTGACGAATACTTAAATGAGCAAAGGAGCAAATCAATCCCAAGGGGGATTGATTTGCTCCAGTTCAAACAATTTGTATTAAAACTTGGCGATTGAAAAGAGTGGCGGAAAGTTTCTTGCCAGTTCTTCTTACCCGCTCTACGCCCTTGACTTGCGAACTGCTTGTAAATGTAAATTTAATTTGTTTTTTTTGACATTCATAAGTGTACATGTTTACCTATATGAATAAAGATATTTTGAGTTGAGTTGAGTAAAAAAGATGGTCATCTTTAGCTATTTGTGCCGCCGCCTCACGCTGTTTATGGACAGAGGTTTAGGGAGCCACTCGGCCAACATTGCTCAACAACCTTACCCTTGGACAACCATACCCTTACCCAATACCCAACACACGTCTTAGATTTTTTTAAATTGTCTGACTGACACTGAGACATCATTGGATAGTAACATCACAAATAAAGATAGATTTATGTATCTTAAACATTGATTCCATTGCTAGACTAACTTGTATATGTGTAAAAATATATTTATAGGTATAACAGAAGTGCCAGTCTCTTCAATGGCTGAAACAATGTTGGTACTAGAGAGAGGTGCATCAGGCCGTATGACAGGTCCCACTGCAATGAACCAGGCTTCCAGTCGGAGTCATGCTGTATTCACTATTACCATCTTAAAGGAGAGTCGAACTGATAAGTAAGTAATGTTGAACAGTTAACATCTAATAATAAAAATTTCTAGAAACATATTGAGGTCAATAAAAGGCTGTAGTCCCACTGGTTTTTGATATCTCTATTAATTTTCAATGGAAAAGAATTTTTAATAACATAGAAAGTTTGCATTTGACTGTTGAAAAAAAGGGTTTTGTTAAATTTAAATTTTTCCAAACAAAATTTAAACTGTAAATTTACTTAGATTTGTAGATTTCTCTATAGAAAGTTCACTTGCCAATTCTTGTCTTATAAGAAATGTATTATTTAAAGGGGCTACAATATATAAATGTCCGCAATAAAATCAAGTTATAACTGTGCCATTTTAAAGTAAATATTCTAACTTCTCTATTCATGTAAAACAAACATCTACATATGTAATAATTTTAGTTTTAAATGTATTTTTGATCATTAAAAGATCTGCTTTATCAACTTCCGTGTCTATATTATAGAAACCTTGTGACATCGTCTAAGTTCCACCTTGTCGACTTGGCTGGTTCCGAGCGCATAAAGAAGACGAAGGCTAGTGGAGAGCGACTTAAGGAAGGAGTTAAAATTAACCAGGGCTTATTGGCTCTTGGTAATGTGATCTCTGCGTTGGGAAATGGCACCAATAAGAGTTTTATTAGCTACAGAGATAGCAAACTTACGAGGCTACTGCAGGGTGAGTAATTTGGTATTGAAAAAAAAATCTTATTATTTTTAAAAATAGGAATATTCCCTATGAAATGTACTATGGAAATCCAATCGTGAATTTTTTGAAATTTGTGCAGTAGTATTTAAGAATCCATACATACAATTTTTTATCTAATATTCTGATGTACTGTTTTCTGTGATATAATTTTTTTAAAATTAATGTAACAGATATGATTTTTGTGTTCAGTCAGTATCAACACTTCTGTAAATCAAGAGTATTCCAAACCAAAGTTTAATTTTTTGACCTCCCCCCCATGTAAGGCGCCGTAACGTTTGTGACCACCCAGTGACTCTTTATACCTAAAAGTTACCATTATGTGGTGTAAAATACCAGAA
This sequence comes from Pieris rapae, assembly GCF_905147795.1. NCBI lineage: Eukaryota > Metazoa > Arthropoda > Insecta > Lepidoptera > Pieridae > Pieris > Pieris rapae. Next base: position 2,548,257 of record NC_059534.1, on the reverse strand, counting down.
ATTCGAAAATAATATTACGTGTTCTTCTTTATATATGGGTAAATACTAGTGACCCGCCCCAGCTTCGCACGGGTGCAATGCTGATGAAAAGCAGGTTTTTATTATGTTTGTTATTTCCGTCGCTGGAAAGCTCCGATATTATACGCGTTCGATCGCTGCTAAATGAGCTGTAGTGGGCTGTATAGATATTTATTCAATGAACAATGTATTCAAGGTATTTATTGGTTAAGGATTAATGCTTTATTGGTTAAAATCGCTTCGAAAATTAGGCATTATTTGTCGTGAAAAGTAAATGACAAAAAAAAGTTATTGTAGGTTATCCATAAGAGATGGACATATACCATCAATGACTTTTCTGTAGACCTTTTCAATGTGTACAATACTTATTAAATTATTTTGATAAAACTCGTAGGGTTCAGCCTGCGTTTGCAATGTAAGCGGAAAAAATGTAATTATTTACGACATCACTACTGTTATTTTTGAGGTTAGAAACCTCAAAAATAACAGTACTTTTCCACTATTTAATGGATGTTATTATACATATAAAGCTTCCTCTTGAATCACTCTATCTATTAAAAACAACCGCATCAAAATCCGTTGCGTAGTTTCAAAGTTTTAAGCATACAACAACGGACATAGGGACAGAAAAAGCGACTTTGCTTTATACTATCTAGTGATAAACAATAACGCGTAGTTCAATCCCAGTCCGGCATTGTAACGTTTTACAAGAAGGCTCCCCCACCAAAATTCGTTACATAATACTTGAACGCTCCTTTGAACTTATAATAAGCACATATTTGGTCTTAAACCTGGAAATAAAATGGAAAAGTACATATTAAAAGTAACAAATGATTACAGACAGTCTCGGCGGTAATTCCCTAACCTTAATGGTAGCGTGTGTGAGTCCGGCGGACTTTAATTTTGATGAGACGTTGTCTACGCTGAGATACGCGGACCGCGCAAGGCGTATACGCAACAAGCCCGTTATTAACCAAGACGCTAAGGCCGCTGAGAATGTTCGGTAAGTTTAAACTCTAAAGAAAACACTTTTTTAACGGATTGAAGCTATGTATTCAATCCGGTGGTCACACTGTAAAGCACGAGAAACGTTGGGAAACATTTAAAAGTATGTAAAATAATAAAATTATTATAAGTTGTAATTAAATTTAATCCATGTTTTTTTTCCTTTACTCACAGGAGTTGTCTGGAAGAAATCGATCGAAAGCGATAAGGCCGCCAGTTGCGTTTATACATTATGTTTATTTTTTCGGCCTTTTATGTAATGCAACGAAGTGTTAATAAATAAATAAAATAAAATAAAAATAAGTTTATATAAGCTGAAATCCGTTAAAAAAGTGTTTTCTTTAAATGTGTAAAAGTTATGTTAATAAAAGACTAATATAGTCTGTGGTCATTTAGAAATGTGTTAATGAAGGTTCCAATGCGAATTATTGTTATTTTTTTCTTTCGAAAATATTAATTACAAAAAATCTGTTAAATTTGTGTGCTGAAGTTTTTTAAATTTTTCAGCCTTACCAATTTAGTGAATGACCTCAAACTGCAACTCCTTGATAAACTTCCATCACCGAGTGATAAAAGCAAAGAACAATTGCAAGAAGAGTTAGATAGAGAAATAGCCAAATCCCAAGTGTTATTAAATAAAAATAAACAGATTACAGAACATTTGGGGAACATCTTCATTGAAAACACGAATTTATGCGAAAAAGTCCTTTTGGCTGAAGCTGCAAATAACAAAATTGAGGGGAAGCTAAACGAACTAACAGAACATTGCAATCAGATTATAGAAAATGTGACAATGGATAAAGAAGAAGACGACTCACAGAAAACAAGTTTAATGGACTACTTGAAGGAGATTAAGACACGATTGGAAGATATGCAGACTTTGAAGAAACACATCAATGAAGAAATGATCGATCATGATATTAAAGTTTCGTATATGCTAAGGGAAAATGGTGATAATGGTCATAATAGTGATAATGGTGTTGAAGAAGTGATGACTGAAGATCAGGCCGCGATTGAGGGGGAGAAGCGGGCTATGGGACAGGTATGACTTTATTGGTAGATTACAATATACTAATTGCGCCTTATATATTCCTAATGATTATTTTCGAGAGGTGTGGTATATTCAAAAGTAATTATAATTATATATAGAGTTTTAATGCCTGATTTAATGTCTCAAATTGTCTCATAGAATCAAATTTAAACCTAATTTTTTATTTATTTATTTTAGAAAATAATTTATTACAATATGTTAAATTAGAAAACCGCTGTGGTTTGTATTAATGTAACCGTAGCAGTCTTGTTTAGGAGCGCGATAAATCATCTAAAAATAGATATTTAATAATAATAAGTAAATTATAAAATATATAATATGGTTAGCTTTAAGCTAGCTAATATCTGCTTAGTTAGAATACTTATAGCGCTGTAGCAAATACCTCAACAGTCTCTCGCCATATACGTTGTTTGCTCTCACGTACAGAGCCGATGTAGTCTGCTGCTTGTGTTACCGTTGTAGTCTGCTGTATCGTGCTCCACTCGTGTTGTAATTTCATTTTGAAAAAAGATACACAGACCCTTTTCATTTCAACTGAATTTGTGAAAAAAATTGTCTTTGCCAAATACTTCGTAACTTTATTTAGTTTTATTTTTAATACACAATTCTTTCTTTGATAAGAATATATATGTTTTAAACTAAACCTACTTCTTACTTATCCAGTTATAGCTATAGTATTATGTAAAAGAATAATAAAAATATTGAAGTATTTTCGTCCTGAATCTAAAATAATATAGCATGAATTCTGGCCTATTATTTAGTGTTAACAAAAGTTCTGTACATAGGTGGCATTGAACCAAGAATTGCAAGAATTAAATCGGGAAATGGCTTTTAAAGCAGCTCTGGTACAAAGCATTCTTAGAAAAAACCAGGATATATTAAAAAGTCATGACAATCTATCTATCAATGAGGACAAAATCGCTAAATTGGAGAAGGAAAAGGATGAGTTATTGCAACAGTTGAAGAATACTCAAGTGAGTTTATATTTTATAAACTAATTTAGATTATCTGTATTTCTGTGTTTATCTTCTGATGTATCTGGAATTATTTAATCTCGTGTATTTTTATTATAATTAACAGCCTAGACTTATTTCATTATTTTTAAATATTTCCTTCAAATTCCAGAATCTTTTCCATGCATTTTCTATGCGTGTTTCCATTTGTTTTATTGCTAGATCTTTCATTGATATGATTTGGCATAGATGTACATATTCGTCTATATAATCAATTGTAGCTTCCTTTAGAAAATGTTAAAAATATCTATCAATTGAAGGCCCCTTATAATATGAAACATTATTTAATCTGATTGAAAATTAAAATAATATTTTCCAGACCAAGGATCTGTCCCATGATGAGAACCGCAAGCAAGTGTCAATGTTAGAATCAGAGATCACGGAGCTGAGGAAGAAATGCCAGCATCAAGCCAACGTCATCGAGACGACGCAGAAGAACGAATCCCATATCAAGTCGTTAAATGATGAGCTACAAGCCATGGATGCTGCTAAGGTAATTTTTTAATGGATTGTTCTTTATAAAGAACAGTAATCAATGTTAAGCATATATACATAAATTTATTAATTTCATATAATATTAATATTTATAAATAAACTGGCCTTTTATAATTTATTATTATTAAACTTAATGGACACTTAACATCGAGATATTTTTACCGACACTCGTATGCAGACATATAATCTGTTGTTGCTCGTTTAGCGCACAGGTGTGCGTGCACGCACTACATACTCATTTAGGACAGAAAACTTAAAAAACAATAATGAGCTTTAAAACATTAAAGGGGCGGTTCAAACTTCAAGTATTACATAACACTTACGGGAAAGTGCTTTTTTTATTTACTGTTTACGTCAACAGTAATTCCTAATTTTTTTCGAGGATTCCTACATAAAACTAAAACGTTTATTCCCTTATATTGTTGAGAGCTTTGCTTAGTTTTGCTGGAGTGTTCCGCTTATACAAATTCTCTAAAAATCCTATATATTTTCAAATGATTAAACAGGTGGAAATAATTCGTAAAATGCGTGAAGAATGCGAGAAGTACCGCAAATGGAAGGCAGACAATGAACGGGCGATGTTGCGCCTGAAGGCGGATGATCGCAAACTTGTATCTGCGATGGCCAAGATGGAGTCCCTACACGCGAAGCAGCAGAATGTGCTGAAAAGGAAGATGGAGGAAGTTGTGGCTGTTAATAAGAGACTCAAGGTATACATTTATTCCTATATCATCAGGTTTTAGGTGCGATTTTACAAATTAAAAAGGAGAAATATTTCCGCGTGTATTCTGTCGTTCTAACGCTTGGAATTGCATCCGCTATTGGATTGGTTATTAATTAAAATAAATATTTATAAATAAAATATTAATTTTATTTATAAGATTATATATATTTACGAGAATGTACTTGGGAGAGGACATTTTTGGTGGTAGTGATTTTCCGAACTGAGCCAGATCTATATGTCGCAGCCAACTAGTTTAATTAGCCGTTCAATTAAACGGCCGTTTAACTAAACGGCGCCGTTTTACTAGAGGACTGAAAGATATTCTCTCATTGTTGACTCGTTGATGCCTGCAAAGGTGTATAAATACTGCCAACGCGCGTCAAACACAACGCCAAGCCAATGTTTACTCGCTCTGTTCAGAGACTCGGAAAATTGATGTTTTTGTCTATAGCAGAGCCTAAACTGTGTTTTGTACTTCACTTTGCATTTGTCTTTGCTTTGTCTTATTCTAAAATTTTCAGGAAGCCCTAGACCGCCAAAAGTTGGCGGTCAAACAAAATGGAAAGGAAAATGTTAATGTCAATAGGGGCGCCGTCCCGAAATGTAATAATGATAATAAAACAAGAGAAGATATTGAACGAGAACTGGAGATGCATCTCAGTATTGTGGAGGCGGAGAAGTCGCTTGATGAACTTATGGAGTACCGGTGAGCTTCTTTTTATGGGTGCCAGGAATTTTTTTTTGTCATATTTTATAAATTCTGGGAATCGAACCCAGATCGTTTGGTTACACGCCAATACCTCTACCAGTTAACCTATCCAAGAAATTCTCAAATACTAGAAAATCCGCTGTGTACCTGGTGCACAAAATGCGCAGTGCCACCTGGCACTTGTGAATCCACCCGAACGCAAACGAAAAAAATCATTCATTCAAATCGGGCTTGCAGTTTAGGAGGTATCAGTGATATACACACGTGCAGTAGAGTTATGTAAAGATATTTAGGTTAAAAAAAAACATTTCTTTGTCTCCAGAGCGTTGATAACTCGGCAAATCGAGATCGTCCGCAACTGTACAGACTCTGAAGCCAATCGCAAGAAGCTTCATGAACTGGAAGATGATTTGGCCTTACGCAACGCGCAAATTTCTGATCTGCAACAGAAAATTATTACTGCCGATCAAGGTAGGAATATGTGTATCAACCATCCTCGAAGGAACTGTTCTCTCTCACTGGTTAAGTCTGAGAGATGTTTTGACTGACATTTATTTAAATATTTTCTTTGCTTTAATAATCTTAGGAATTAATTCAATTAGTTACTTGTATATGCGTAAATAAAAATAACATTCATTTAAAATATATATGTGGCAAGAGTTACGTGAAGACAAAAAAATATTGTTATTATTATATACAATTGACGCAAACGTAAAATAATACGAAAGCAAATATTAGCATTCCAAAAAAAGGCCGCACCAATTGGACGACTGCAATTGAATACTTTTCTCAACTTTTTTGAAGTGAATGTTTAGACGCATGAGGGTAAAATTTTTTCGGAACCACACGAAAATGTGCAGCGTTTTTGTCGAAGAAAAGTGAGAGAGTGAGCGATTAATATAAAATTATATATATATATATATATATAACATATATATTATATATATAATATATATTATATATATATATATAACATATATATATATTATATATATATGTTAAAAAAATACACGCTATTGATTGATGTGTTCGTTTAGTAGTTGCGTATTAGAACTTGCATAACGTCTTGTGCAGTAACGCAGATTTTTTATAATGTTTTTGACGTATACAGTGTGTAAACAGTGAATACAGATATATAAATACATGGAGTGATCAAATACTGGTACATGATCATCTTTGGGGACACTTATAATTAATTTTCAAAGAAGTTTTACTTCTGACACGTGTACTTCGTACGCACGCGCTTTTTTTTAATAAAGCCCGCACTATCGGGACGAGGTCTAATACAGATATATATATATATATATATTTTTTTACTTTTTCATTTTGTTAATTTTTTTTAGAAAACGATGCTCTAAACCGCTGGGACAAGATCCAATCGATGCCCGAGGCCAAAGCGGCTCTCAAGTGCCTCTTCGAGTTACTTGTAGAGGCGAAGAAAGATCTCCAAAGCCAGACTGAGAAAGGCTTCCAGGCGAAATACGAAGAGATCAAGAACTCTTACGACCGCCTCAAAGTGGAGTACGAGAACAGGGAAGCGGAATTCGAGCGGAAGTTGGCGGGTATCAAGGCTGAACATGATGAAAAGGTATATATAGCAGAAACGTATTTTTTAATACAGTTGCTCAAAAAGTGGCATATTGGAGGGAGGCAAGATAGCGTTCGGAATGAGGGCTATTACACACTCGTGCTTTTGCTTTGCCTTTCCCGCACTCGTGCGTTCTCTTTGCCGACTGTCAAAACAATGTGTATTAAAAAGAAAAAACCAACCACGAAGGTTTTAATTTAAAAAATCATAGAATTTTTTATGATATATGATTTCTAAATATTATAATAAGTAATTGGATTCAATAAGTTCGGTTAGGTTTCTTTTCATTTCATATCAATTAAATTTTTTTATGATATATGCAAATACGTATTTATTTAAATATATATTATTAAAAAGTTTACTAATAATTGGATTCAATAAGTTAGGTTAGGTTTCTTTTATTTCATATCAATAAAAAAAATATTAAAAAGAAAAAACCAACCACGAAGTTTTTACTAAAAGAAATCACAGAAGTTTTTATGATTCATCCAAATATTTTATAAAGAAGCTACTAATTTGTTTCAATATCAGATTTAATGATTGGATTCAATGAATTAGATTTGGTTAAAATAAAATAGTAATAAAAATAGTCTACTGAAGACTTGGCTGTATGGGCGAAGTTCCCTTTGCCTACCCAGAATGGGTGAAGAAAAGAAAAAAAAAAGGTTTGCTCATATTATTTGACGGTTGGCGGCATTTTCCAAAAATGTTCTTTCGAGTTAAGTTATTTGTTGCACAAAATGAGTAATTTCGACGATATTTTATTTGAATGAATACCACCCGAACTCAGTATGTACAAAACGCTTCGGAGAACAATTTACCGGAAACATATAAGTCGCTACATATCTACGTGCAACGAATTTATTCCGTAGAGAGAAGAGAAGAAAAGCAAATAGTTTAATTAAATTGCTTAATTTTTTCGCAACTGTATTAAAAATAGTCGTGCAGTACACGTGCGGTACTATCATTGCAACTTGTTCCAACTGTCAACCCTCACCTTCGGCTATGTTAATATGTTTAGCGAAGCAGACATATAATAATGATTCCATAGTATTAATATTAATGAGTGAAGTTGCTATTACTACAGTCTAGGAAATAGTCTGTTAATTTGTACATGTATTAATAGTGGCAAATCAAAAATCACTTTTCTACTAATTTGAAACTTACTGTTATTAAATTATAATTGCAATGCAACTGATACTAGTGCCATTGCTCCGACAGATCTAAAATATATTAGATCGAATGCTCGTGTCACAATGTTCGTTCCCATACTTCTCCGAAACGGCTCGACCCATTCTTATGATTTTTTTATGCATATTCGTAAGCCTGAGAATCGGACATCTATTTCTTATTTTTAAGACTAAATTCTATATTTTTTTATGATAAAGCATACAAAAATACATACATCCCTTAATTGGCACCCCTCTACGATCAACCCCTATTTTTTATTATAGTTGATAGTTATTGAACTAAAAAATGTTTCCTTGAAATAATATACATGTCTAGTGCTATTATATATTTACATCTTGTTAAATAAATAATCAGTAACCCAGACTCGGTTATGTGGCGTCTATTCTGCGTTACAAGCTTAATGTTTTAAACATTATTAATAATACTTTGTTTATTTAAAATTTACATCGGTCTTCCAGCTATCCATCCTCTTCGAGTTTCAGCGCAAGGTAATTTGCCGCGGGGACGAGACGGAACCGTGTCGCAATTTGCAAACGGCATTGCAGGTACAGCAAGATAAGCTGGAGTTGCTGGACCAACAGCATGTAAGTGAATATTCCATATTCGGCTGAACGAAATATATGGATGAACGTGTATATCGGGGTTTAAAAAAATACCCGTCTGTGAAGAGAGCATTCATTTTAAATAATATTAATTGTTTGAGTTTCTTCACGTGTAATAGAAAAATAAAAATTATAATCGAGTCATATTGCTAAATATAATATATGTCGAGAACGTTTTGAACTTTGAGATAACGCTGTCATTGTCGTATCAGACATAGGACACTTTTCTTCACTGTCAAATATATTTTTATTTGTTGAATTTTTTAGGCAACTGTTAAAATAGCTTTAACCGTAAGGCTAACACCTCTTATATATATTTTTGTTGTATCTCATAGAAAAAACTTTACGATGAGCTGGACAAGCTACGTGCGACCAATGCACAACCTGGCAAAGCGAAGAAAAGCAATAAGGCACTTGAAAAGGTTAAGAAAAAGGAATATGTTGAACCAACTGATGAGGACGAGGAAGATGAGGAGTTTGATAATGACCCAGACTGGGGTGCCACACCACACTCCAGGCGGTGTCAGGTGAGAAATTGTCCAGTCAGAAAAAGTCCAACCATGTTACTCTATTTGTATGTTGATAATTTTAAATTATTTTATGTAGAAAAATAAAAAAAATATTTTCTTTTATTATTTTTTTTTGTTTTGCCGGTGCAACGAATCGATTAACACACAAAGTAATCATTATATTTTGATATTACTAGCTTTAATTCGTTATTTAACACAACATTGATGGCTTTTTAGCAATCGAAGCTTCTGTGATATAAATTTTCTTGCGTATGGATATTATGATCAGTTAAATAAATGGGGAGAGTTATTCGAGCTTAAAGCTGTATTTATTAAAGCTAAATTTGTTTATGAATATGCATTTTGTGCACATGTCTATTAACATGCACAAATTAATACATTAAAAAAAGAGTGTGTGTACACGCGTTAAAAGTTATACTTCTTTGGCGTATAGAAAAAAAATAACTAAAATGCAGTAGTGATAACTATTAAAAGTAACCAGTAGTAAAGATTTATTGAAATAAATAAATTATTAGTAAATATTATCACCGTCGTATATGAAATTGATTTAAAAACACCAAAATAATATTTATTTATTCACACTGTTTAATTGTACTGTTACGAAACACATGTTCTAAATTTAAAAATACTACAATATAGAACTTGAACATAGTTATCGATTTCCATGCCACCTAGACCTAACTTTACGATGTCGAATTTCGGTGTTGGTGTGCCCGCGCATCTTAAAATTCACCTTCATCATTTTTCTCCATCGCGCCAAAAGAAGTATAACTTCAAAAAGAATTACTTCCTAAATTTTGCCTCTTTAATTGAGTTACAAAAAAAACTGTTCATAACTCAAACTCACTATAGGCCTTTAGTAACGACGACATTTTATAAGAAATACAACGGATTTTCGTTAATTAAAGCGGGTCCGGGCTAAGAATTAATTTTTCAATACGCAATAATTTGATTTAGTAAAAGTTATACCTTTCATAGACAGTCTATATAATTAGTTTGTAAGACACTGTAAAATTGATTGCAGCGTCGTTACGTGAAGAAAAAATTTAGTGCGGCCGAAGACTGCATCAGTTATGCGATAGCCAGGCGGCGAAGTGAAACCCTACCGTATTGCATTTGTAGAGGTAGCTGCAGCAGCAATCTCTGCGGTTGTGTGAAGACTGATCGCTCATGCCATTCCAAATGCAGATGTTCGCAGCAGTACTGCAAAAATCGGCGTCTGTCATCCGATGGACACGATAAGGAAAATAATGTATGTATAGTCCTAAATATTCGTACCTGTATAGTTCGGATTATTTATAATAAATTATGACAAAAAATTAAGTAGTTTTTAATTAGATTTTGATTTGTCATAGCTAATTGTGCAGTTCTTATTCATTCCTACATACGACTTCATGATAAATACAGATTATATGTGAACAAAATGAAAAATCTTACATCTCGGGATCATTTTGATCCTTCGATCCGGATAAAATATATATATTATTATTGTTTTTATTAACAGGTGTGGGATATTTTGCTCTTTGTGTATTTTTAAAGTATAAGAAACCTTTAACGTTAATAAAGAAAACAAGTGGTTAGAAGGTTATGTACAATATACATACGTATTTTTTTACATACGCATTTTACTATATAATATGACATAAATACGAAAATGTTAATTAACGGTACGGTAATTCCTGCTAAATATTATTGTTTTGATTCACCTATGTATGTTTTTAGATAAAATACTGTACATAATAATTAAAAATATTATTGTTAATATATATTTTTTTCTATTACAGCCGGCGTCAGATTTGCATTCAGAGACCACTCCAGTGTATTTTGACAAACGGTTTTTATCAACACTTTTACATTGCTTGAATGCTGTTAAAATATTATATTTTTAATATTTAATGTTCGGTTATACGAAGATATATACTTCTTTCCTTATATTCTGATTGACATGTTTTACAAATCTTCCAACCAACCGTAGATTTGTATTATTATATTATAGTATATATTGTGTTTTGTGGCGTAGCCACAATACATGGACGTAATAGAGCTACAGAAACTATTTAAATTATATTTAAGAATGAAAGTGTTAATACAATTACAAAATTTGTATTATAAAAATAAAACTACTGCAAAGATAATTAGGTGTGTTTTAAGGATAAGGAAAGCCATCATTATCCTCTTTTGCATCTCCTTAGCTCTTAGTCTTGTTGCCCCCGTTCCCTTATATCTTAATTATATATTATAGCGTCAACCCTATGATTGTGGAGTGCCAAAAAAAAATACGTTTATTTATTTATTTGTGAAGTCTACAACATCTACAATCAACACATTACGAAATCTACTGATAATTTTATAATTTTTTCTATCTAATATGTACGACAATATTTATTGATGTGTATAAAATTTATATATTTAACTTATAACTAAAAAAAAGTGGTTTGACAAAGATGTATAAGGTAAATTTTATTTTTTATATATATATTTTATTATATTAAACTTATCTTTATACATGAAGCATTCAAGCAATGTATTACGTACGCCAGCATTTCTATATTTTTTTGCCACTCTTTTAAAAATGTAAAAAAAATATTTCTATATAATGATTAAGTATTTATGCAATCATTGTAGCTTATTAACCTAACTTTTATAAGATATAAATAAGAATCGGTGAAATTGGTGCCATTTATTATAAAAAAATTAAAAACCTCAGCAGGGTAATCTGAAAAGGTCCTTTTTTGTTACTGTTTATTGGTTAAATTAAATCATTTAATTTAAGCAATTCATAATTTTAATTCATCATCTTAAAATTATGAGTAGCCTTAATATATTGATGAATTTAATAAAATTATAGCAAAAAACGCTGAAGAAAGTTTGATAGTTACTACTTTGTTACCCTAGACCAAAATTATTCTAAACATTTGATTTTATTAAAAATATCTACAATTTGACCATTTTTTGCCAATTTTTAAAATTGTAGGTCTGCTGAACTCCTCTATCAGCATTTTTTTTATTACCATAGAAAAACTATATTTTATTGAGAAAATAAGAAATTTTTTTTGGGACAGTAACAATAAGGGAATCTTTGGTAACAAAATAAATGATATAAATTTGTGTTTATAATGCAGTTCTATTTATGTTAGAATGTTTAATCCAGAGACACGTATTTCGATTGTGTATGGAATTGGCTTGTATTTGCAAAATGTGGAAAATGCTGCAATGCCACCTTCTTTTTTATACTTATCATATAAAGTTCGAATGGAATAATTGAGGTATCTAATTTGCTGTTTATTTTTTTATAAATGTTCTACACTCGCGTTTTCCGGCTGACATCATCTCGAACGAACAATTTTAATACAGAATTTTTAATCTTCGAAATGTTGTTTTTTTGTTTGAAACTTCATTTTTATTTTTTCACACCCTTACGCCAATTTTTTTCTGAAATAAATTTTAACACCTTATTATGTGTGATTTCTCTGTTAATTGCTATCTTCTTTATTAAATCTCGTTCTCTATTCTTTTCACATTCTTTGTAAGTTGACTTCAATGATGCTTCTAAAACTTCATTTCTGACTTTAACTTTTAATAAATTTGCAAATTTCTTCTTTTCTTCCTTTTTCTTTCTTCTTTTTCTTCATTCTATAAACTTGTTTTCGTAAAGTATATCATTGGCTGTTTTTAAGTGTTTGATATGACTCTGTGCTTTAATTAAATAATTTGGGAGTTGATATAATTTCAGTCGACAGTCCTCCGATTATACCTACCAAAATCGATGATGACACAGATGTCTTTCCAGATGAGATGGGGACTACGTCGGCTGCTGAATGTGTGCTCCCGCTACTTGCTATTTCCTTAATTTTTTTTAATTCTTTTTTTCTTTACACTTTTTCGTTGTATATCTTTTTCAATTTTAGTCAATCTGATATCTTTTTATATTTATATTTTATTCTTTCTAAATTATTCTTTCTTATTTCTTCTAATTTCTCTGGGTTTTGCTTTAACCTTTCTCTATACAATTTTTCTGCCGTAATGAGTGGCATTTTCTTCTACTGTCAAGTATAAACAGAACCTTATAATTCCTTTTTTGTTACTTACCTATTTCCACTTATACGTTACTTTAATAATGTAACAAAATAAATGGTAATAAATCTGTGTTACTTTATTTAACAATTATATATTGCAAGGTTGTTGTTAATGTAACATTTACTTTTGGGCAATCATGTTGAGATAAAAGTTTTAACTACCTTAAAATGAAAATACATATTTTTAATATGGTCTACTTACCAAGGAACAAGGGTAACAAAAGCGGGAACAAAATGCGATTTTTTTTGAAAGTCCACGCGACACGCTGGACCGTTTAAAACTGATTGTTTATCCAAAATTGTGGCACGAAATGAAACGTAACGAGTTGTATGATTTGGTATAACTCTCTCGTTTAGTGTCTGTGACGCATGTAACGTGTACAATATTTTCAATGAACTACATTAAATACATTTTGTGAATCGGTTTAATTGCCACCATATCACTCGTAGGGATCGAGTTCGAAACTCATTTGAAAACAAATTTTTCAGAACTTTTTAAAATTTATAAAAACGTAATCAATATTTTTAAGATATCATTTTATATAAGAACTAGCTGACCCGGCGAACTTTGTTCCGCCTTAATGGCAATAAATAAGCATTTTTTTTTATTGGAAAAAATAAAAAAAAATTAAATACCTACATTAATCATTCATAATTATTTCTGTATTTCTGTAATGTAATTTACGCTAGAAAATTTAAAGGTGAGGAAGTTCTTATTCCGAGGATCCCGATGATCCCAATTCCCAACCGATATGCCGTTTGAATTAAAAAGACTTCAATTTCCGCTACGTCTTGCATTTGCCATGACCATCAACAAATCACAAGGCCAATCCTTAAAAGTTTGTGGTTTAAATCTAGAACATTCATGTTTTTCCCATGGTCAATTATACGTGGCATGTTCACGGGTCGGAAGACCATCTGCGTTGTTTGTTTTTGCGCCTGATAATAAAACAAAAAATGTCGTGTATCACAAGGTACTTAAGTGAAGAGCAACCTATGTACTAAAATACAGAAATAATTATGAATGATTAATGTAGGTATTTAATTTTTTTTTATTTTTTCCAATAAAAAAAAATGCTTATTTATTGCCATTGTGGCGGAACAAAGTTCGCCGGGTCGCTAGCTTGTACTTGTAAGCTAGTACTTGATAAAAACAACATTTGTCAATAGAGGGCAGTGTCCGCAAGTTTGTTTCAGTAAATGCTTAATAAAAAAATAATAAGCATACCAGTGCACTATATAGAAAAAAAAAGAAAATACTTCTTCAACCGGTGATACCAACTTCCAACCAGTGTTGATAACTAAAAGTAGTGTACTTGATAAAAACAACATTTGTCAATAGAGGGCAGTGTCCGCAAGTTTGTTTCCGTAAATGCTTAATAAAAAAATAATAAGCATACCAGTGCACTATATAGAAAAAAAAAGAAAATACTTCTTCAACCGGTGATACCAACTTCCAACCAGTGTTGATAACTAAAAGTAGTGTACTTGATAAAAACAACATTTGTCAATAGAGGGCAGTGTCCGCAAGTTTGTTTCAGTAAATGCTTAATAAAAAAATAATAAGCATACCAGTGTACTATATAGAAAAAAAGAAAGAAAATTCTTCTTCAACCGCTGATACCAACTGCCAACCAGTGTTGATAACTAAAAGTAGTGTTGCGTACTACAAATCAATTTAAACACACATCGCCAACTCGCAGCCATTGAGAAACAGATGGCACTCCTATTGGAAAAAATTATGGAAATTGACGAGAAGCTGAATAAAAACAAAAATGATACTAGGGATGAATTTCGTGACCAAATTGCCCTCACCAAAAGCCTTACTCAAAGCATGGCGTCGACGATAGAAGAAAAACTGAAACCGTTGGTAGAAGAGAACAAAAAACTTAAAAACGAAGTGGCAACTATGAAGAACAAGGTGCAAAATCTGAAGAGAGAAGTTAGAAAAAATAATTTAATACTCCACGGTGTAGAGGATAACGAAAGCAATCATGTGGAACTCCTACAACTGGTTCTGAAGGTACTTAATGAGGTGGGCAAAGATTGCACGCTAGACAAAATTGATAAATGGGAAATAAGTGAAACTTGTAGACTTGGCTTTAAAGTCGACCAGAAACGCAGGCCTATTCTCATAAAGTTTACTCTAGTATGGAGGAAAATAGAAATCTTAAAAAACAAAAAAATATTCCCTGCCATTTATAACTGTCCGAAGACTACCCCAAAGAAGTACTGAAGAAAAGAAAAGAATTAAAATCCTTACAACAAGAAGAAAGAAAGAAAGGAAATCTGGCCGTCATTCGATATGATCGACTCATAATAAAGGAAAGAAACTCAACCAAAGTAAATGAGAAAAGAAAGAGCTTCCAAAACACCAACGCAATCTGCCTGCTATGAAGGTACAATGCAGACGGCACCAAAGAAAATGATTGTAAACAATGCATTTGAAAATGACACGGTCAAGACCAAAATCTTTTTCTGAATCATCAATTCAATAACAACTAGTAAACAGCGGTCCCCAGAATCAAAACAAAAATAAAACCAAAGAACAAATACAAACAATTAACAAAAAAATATCTTTCCCCAAGCCGGACAGCGGTCTCCGTGGGGAAACACGACTGCAACCCTCCAACTAACCTCCGAGAGAAATCTAAAAAACTCATATTGAAACAATCGAACCAGCCAACAAAACAAAAATACCTACCCGGACTACTACTAACACAACTAAGACTAGAACTTCAGGAAAACTTTACATTTTGACATACAATGTCAAAACACTCTCAACCTACGATCGCTGAATTGAATTACATGAATCCCTATCAAACATCAAATATGACTTAATAGGACTGTCTGAAATTAGGCGTATGGGAGACAGAATAGAAGAGTATGACAATTTTATAATATGCTACACGGGACAAACGCCTAGCCTGTATGGGGTAGGCTATTTAATAAAAAAATGCTTGAAAAGCAACATAGAGAGCTGCATGGGCCTATCAGAAAGAGTCGCTATTTTAAACTTGGTATTCGATGATACACGGTTGTCAATTATACAAGTGTATGCCCCGTCTGAAAAATTTAGCAAGGATGAGATTGACAATTTCTTTTGAAATTGTCAAGTCAAATTGAAATATGGGGTACGGCATGTAGAAACATAATTTCTAACTTACAAACACTACAAAATAAATTAATAAAATCATTATTTAGATACAATTTTTTAACACCGACTAATAAAATCTACCAAGAAACCAAAATTATGACAATTAAACAACTGTATGTATATAGCACCTGTATCTTAATAAAAAAAAAATTTAAATAACTCAATCCATAGTTGCTTGTCGTTTAAAAAAATCAAACACACAACGACACGCAATACTCGTCGAGCGAGTTTGCTTATCTTACCGAAGCCGCGTACAAATTATTTGAAGAAATCTATTAGGTATGAAGGTGTGCAATTATTTAACCAATTACCATCTCAAATTCGTAATATTGGAGTGTTTGACAAATTCAAAAAGGCATTAAAGATGCATGTTAGAATGAACATAGCCGACTAAAATTGTTAAGGCTAATGGCGACGTGTATCTCGCTCGTATATAATATATACATATTAATATTAAGTTTCTCATGTAAATAAAATATTTCTGTTTTGTAATGAGAAATAAAGTTCTTTAAACATAATTTCTACTATACAATAAACAAAGCCATATGTCATATAAAGACTTCATTCTCATGGGAGACTGGAATGCGAAAATTGGTAAACCAAAAAAGGAGAAATATCAATAATAATAATATATAATAGTCACGAAACGGAACGGATATGGAGAGAGGAATGAGAGGGGACAACGACTGATAGATTTTGCTATGGAAAACAAACTGTTAATAATAAAGACATTTTATAAGAAAAAATAAAAAAAAAAGATGGACATGGCTCTCCTGATAAAAAATACAAAAATGAAATCGATCTTGTTTTATCAAAACGTCCTCAGTTATTTCAAAATATTGAAGTACTGAATATAAACTTCCCTTCAGACCACAGGCCCGTCAGAGTAACGTGTTCACAAGCACACTCAAAGAAAAGCCGAACAAAGTACAATAACCAACAAAAGAAAACAATAACGAACGAAGACGATACCTCTCAATTCAACAAGTGCATAAATAAGACACTGAAAACACCGTTAAATAAAACAGTCCAAAGATATTACGACAATGTAAAATATGAAACAACAACAAATATGAGACAACTGAGCAACAAATGTCGGGGTATTAAAATTAAAGATGCCTAAGCCACCTAAGGTTTGCAGATGACTTAGTTCTCCTATCTGAAACAGGACAAGAAATCCAATATATTTTAGAATCACTTAATGATGCCAGTAAAGGTTTAGAAATGAACTTGTCTAAAACAATGTTGATGACTAGCAGTGAAAAGAGAATATTATACGTAGGTAGCGAGCCTCTCAAATATACAGACAGCTACATATACCTGGGCAAACAAATTAGCTTACACCACAATAATAACGATCAAGAAATAAAACACAGGACAGAACTTACCTGAAACAAATACTGGGAAATGAACGACATATTCAAACGCAGCATTCCGATCAAAGTTAAAACTAAAGTACTAAACTCGTGCCTAATAAAACAAAAGATAAAATAATTGCATGTCAGCGGGGTATAGAACTTAGTATGCTAAATATTAGGAAGATACAAAAAATAAGGCACACTAAAATTAGAAATATAACCAAGGCAAGAGATGGACGAAAACGGTTACCACTTGGGCGGGTCCACAGGGTAAAAGGAAGAGAGGTAGACCTGTGGCTAGCTGGGAAGACGAAATAAAAAAAAACAGCTGGTCCCAACTGGATCCAAGTAGCCTAATCGAGAGAGGAGAGCCTTGGAGGAGGCCTTCACCTATAGAGAAGTTCTACAGAAAAATAATAGTTTAAAAATAGGAAAAACTAACACAACTAAATTAAGGATACAAATTTAATTACTAACAAAACTAACACTAGTATGTAAGTAAACTTAATTAATGTAACATATTGTTCTCCTGTAAGAATTAAATGGCTTTTTTTATTTTATAATTTATCAACTTAGACAAATGACTTGATAACTTTTTTTTACTAGGCATACAGAAAAGTATACGTTCTATAAAAACCTGTCTGGATTTTGGCACATTTTTAAGAAGAGGGAAACATGTTAATTCAATTTGTAAGTGCATAGTTCTGCAAAGCGTTATCGTAGATTGGATCAGATTTAGTGCTAGAATAGCTTAACTGTACTCTTACCCTGACGAAACTCGATATTCGTAACGAGTACGGACGTATACGTGTACGTTAACGTTACATTTCCGTTAAAGTTAAAATTACGAATTGAGTTGAGGGTTCAGTGTTCATTTGGAACTGCCCGTGAAATTAAGAATTAGTTGGTATGGTTTGTTTTTTTTTTGTAGTCTCATCTATGTATCATCAAAAATTTAGTGTCCATTATCCTAGATCCTAAAGATATATCTCCTTTAGCACCCAAACCCAATAACCTATTTCAATCCCTTTTTGACCATCTGAGATAGACATCTAAACAAAACTATTTGTAAAACCGTGACAATAACCAATCGACGGATTGTAATCTGTCGATACAAGCTATCCAATGTAGGTCGGATTGGTGTATTTGTATGAAAATGACAGTTCAATTGTGCCAATATCCTATCTTAAGATTTTAACTTACACCGATTTTTAAAATATATAAAAAAGCTATTGGATATGTTCTAAACATAGACATGTATATTTTAATATTATTTGTACGGTTTTATTTACTTTATTTGGTTTATATTGATTATAAAATATAAGTGTAAAGATCGAAAAGATTGCATTCTATCCGTCGCTTTGTAGGGTTTAGTTTTTGGGATGCAGACAGGAGTTTGATCGACTGTCACGGTCTGACCTAAGATTGTTTTCAATCTGTGATTGTGGATTAATTATTGGGTTCGGGCGTAAGTCGTTCAAGTATTACGTAACGAATTTGGGGGGGATTCCATAAGTCGTTATTGTTTGCATAATTTTCGACTTTCCGGTACTTCACAACACATAATGGTAACTTTTAGGTATAGAGTCACTGGGTTGTTACAAAACCTTTTACCATTGAGTACAGGAGAGAACTTTATTATTGAACACTCCTTTAGCATATTTACTGCAATTTATTCCGCCCCCTTCCACTTGCAATAAATAGTAACCAAAGCTCTGAAAAATAATAGTACATAAACGTTTTAATTTTTTGTAGGAATCATCGAAAATTCGTTTTATAGCATCAACAATGTGTGGGTTATATGTGTAAAAAAGTTAATAATTACTGTTGACGTAATCACGAGAAGGAAATCAAAGAACCAACCCCTATAGTGCTTACGTGATACTTGAACGGCCTATATATAATTGTTTAAATCATACTAATACTTATTAATAAAAAATATTAATTATATAGTTTATTTTATAATAATGTTACTAAATTTATTGTTACAGAGATCTGAGAGAGAGTGATGATTGACATTATGGTACAGCTTTTTATGTAAGTAAATAATTTATTTATTGGTTAAGAAATTTAGACATTATTTCCTACAGACGATGGGCAATTTGAACCTATACCGCAGACCGCAGTTTTGAATTTTCTCACTATACATAATAATATTATTATTATTTTTATTATTTAATAATATTTTTTTTATTATTTTATTATTATTTTATTATATATTATTATATTAATTAATAATAATAATCAACAGCTACTTAACACATATTATTATACAAAACACAAATACAATACACAAAGCCAAAACAGATTACACAGATTAAATAAAAAACAGAAAACAAGCATTAAAAGACAAAGTGTCATTTAAAAGAAAAACAAAAGAATAAAATTAAAAACTGCAAAATTTAAAAAAAGCAACAAATAATACTAAGAATTTATTAATATCTACTACTTAAAAAAATCGGAGTCTTCCCGCTTCTCCAGGCACTTCTTCACATCTCCCTTCTTGTAGTAGAAAATATCAATGTCTTGAAAATGGTTGTCATAGTTCGACAAAACCCTAAACATGGAGAATTACGCAGGTAATTCGACTTCGTACGAGGCACACTGAACAATTTTGCGTATCTTGTCGTATACGCAGGAGGAATTTTAAATGTAATTAATGATAGGAAATAGGGGCTGTCTATCCGCCCATTAAGAATAGCATGTAAAAAGAACAATTCTTGCTGACTCCGTCGATATTCTAGTGAGTCTAAATTAAAATATGAGCACGAATCAGTATAACCATCGAAACCCCTATACCCCTTGTAACAAAGAAATTTGACATACTTTTTTTGCACACCTTCCACAGCTTTTTTGTATTTTACATAATATGGAGACCAAATAATACTTGCGTACTCCAGCACGCTTCTGACATATGCAAAATAAAGGGTTTTTATGCAATTTATATTTTAAAATGTCTTGCATGACCGCTTGACAAACCCTAACTGCTTATACGCTTTGCCTGTTATGTTATCGATATGTTCTGATAGACCCATTTTTTCATCTAATAATATTCCAAGGTCTTTAACTAATTTTACTTGTTTAATGGGGATGTTATTGATTTTGTAAACATATTGTATTTTTTGTTTTTACGTGAAATATTATATAGGTAGGATTGATTGACAAAAGCAATGATTTATGTCAAAGAAAACTATATTATAAAATAGTTAGAAGATATGAAAAAAGTTTTATGGACTCATTTATGTCAATCAACATCACTATTTGACGGCCCTCATACTGTGCGTTAGATAACGGGGTCTACTTATAGACTTATATTGGGGGGGTTGAGAATCTAACAAAAATTAACTTCGCTTATTTAAGGGTTCTTAAATCTATTGACACTTCAATAAAAGTGTAGTAGACCTTTTGGAGATTATCTGAAACAAGAATGTTGTATTATAATGTATGAGTGTGGGAAAACTATTTTACTAAAATATACAAATGTAACTTAACTAATATTAGGTAACATAACTCAGATGAAACAATTTTTACAATGTGTAAAAACGCTCGAGTTATAATTTATTTTCATCTCCTGAACTGAAAGTCTAATCTCTTCTCTTTTACAGGTTTGCAATGATATGATCCAAGAACAGAAGTGATAGTTTATAATTCCAGTAAATTATGTTTTATTCTAAATTATTTATGAATGTATTTTGTATGTATTAAATTGCGTTGTATAAATTTTATTTCTTTGTACATAATTAGTATTAAGATGAACAGACCTGATAGTTATAATTCCAGTAAATTATGTTTTATTCTAAATTATTTATGAATGTATTTTGTATGTATTAAATTGCGATGTATAAATTTTATTTCTTTGTACATAATTAGTATTAAGATGAACAGAACTGATAGTTATAATTCCAGTAAATTATGTTTTATTCTAAATTATTTATGAATGTATTTTGTATGTATTAAATTGCGTTGTATAAATTTTATTTCTTTGTACATAATTAGTATTAAGATGAACAGAACTGATAGTTATAATTCCAGTAAATTATGTTTTATTCTAAATTATTTATGAATGTATTAAATTGCGTTGTATGAATTTTATTTCCTTGTAATAAGTATTAAGATTTTTTGATACCTAATTAAACGAGTTCCTGAAATAAATTTTTAACTATTAAATGAACTTGTTTTTTTAATTCCATATATTTTTTTTAGTTTTAAAGTGTATCCAAGCAATCAAGCAATTTTTTTTCTATATTGTATTTATTGGTTTTTTTACAACACTACGAGTATAGTTAGCACACACTGACTGAGCACATTTTTTTACAACAAATTAACAATGGAAACGTATACACTGGATGCCAGAAAATAAATTCAACTCTCATATAATGGGAGACGTCTAAGTACATTGAAAAATTAGAAGCATATAGTACTATCTTGATGCTTCGAGATATAGATACGAGACAGGCAAGTAATTCTTTTTGTTTCATAGGCTCCTCGAATAATTCTTCCCAATCTAGAGTTAAATCCCCACTGCTTATTATGATTGTATATGAGGTGCCAATGCCATCTTCTTGTTCCTTGATGGTATAAGAGTATCTTATGTTCGTCCATTTTTCTATCGGACTCGGTATCCGCTATCGCATTCAACGACCCCAACCCCTTCTGTTTCAACAGATAATTCTGGGATTTTTCCTCCCGTAGTTCCTTCCAGTCGTATATCCCCGTCTCGTCCTCGCCTTTCGTCCAAAAATTTCATCACGCGGTGTTCCCAGGCGGTCACCCATCCAAGTACTGATCGCGCCCGACGTTGCTTAACTTCGGTAATCGGACGAGAACCGGTGTATTCAACGGGTGCAACAGACTAATAAAACCAAAAAATTAACGCTAGTGATAAACTAGGTTACGATGTACCGGAAAAACAAAAAGCCAACATCACGCGGTGTTCCCAGGCGGTCACCCATCCAAGTACTGACCGCGCCCGACGTTCCTTAACTTTCTATTGTAATATGTAGTTTATTTACAAACTTTCTGTAAAACAAAATGGTCATTAAAAAGAGTGACGCTCTTGGAAAAAAAAGAGTGACGGAGAGTTTATTGCCAATTCTTCTTGTCCATTCTACGCCCTTGATTTGAGAACTGGCTAAAATAAGTAGCATTTAATATGTATTTTTTAAAGACATCCATAAGTGTGCATTGTGTTACCTAATGAATAAATGATTTTAAATTTGAATTTCTATCTGTTATATATTTTAAACTCCATAAACGTATTACATAAATTCTCACAAACACAAATTATTACAGACGTCTGCATATATAGCAAGTAATTTTGTTGAGGCGCAAACCTGTAGAAATAACTATTCAATGTACTATTATAACATGGTATCAGCAAGTTTCAAACTTCACCGTATTGTAACGTTAGTTTATATACAATACGTTTTGTACTGAGTTTCAGTTTTAGTTGAAAAAACTATAAACTTTATATCTTGTTTCCCTAGGTTTCTATGCCTGGAAACTATGGAATGAGTGTTCATCCGGTATCACTTAACATCAGGTGACCCTTCTGCCCATTTGGAACCTGTTCTATAAAAAAAAATAGAAAACTTGGTAAAAAAATAAATTATTTTCATTTATTACCAGATAATTAACAGAATACTTCCACAGTCGTTCAAGTAACATCATTAGTGGTGGAATTCGTGAATGCGGTGATATTAGTTGTTTATACTACGTATTTGCGTGTCGTTCTAGCGAGTATGTAAGTGCATGCTCCTATTTCACCATGCCTCCTAAATCCTCCAATTATCCTCCAATTTTTGAGCGTTTTTATGGCTCAGAAGGAATAGAAACGAGATTTATGTCAAAAAAAAAAGTTTAATATTTATTTAAATACATATAACATTGTAAATATTTTAAGGTCCGGTTAGAAAATTTTGTATATCTAAGGCTGAATATATTTTTATTTTATTTATTTAAGTATTCCTACAGCTAATCACTAAATAATATTTAAACAATTACATTACACACAAAAGCCAAAAATGAATACACATACGGTTACGGTTAGAATAACTTTATTTCTCATATGAATTAAAAAATTCGCTTACTGAGAAAAACATTACAAGACTAAATAATTATTACTAGAACGCACAGAAGGTACCTATACAAAAATTCACAAAGCAAATACAGTAACAAAAATGCAGGTAGACACAACAAACTCAAAACGGTCAACCAACCAAAAACATAGGTTTAGGATTGGACTAGATGTGGCATTGATGGCATAGCCTGATATAACAGGTTTATATTAATTACTTTTTATATTTATACATTATTTATTATATTATATTATGCTATACTATATTATATTATATATATATTTAATAAGACTATTTTATTTTTAGTTTATTGTTCTATTTGATATTTTAGTTAAATACATTTATATGATTTATATGGGTTCATAAAATATTTTATGTAACTTTTGGGTTTTATTTGTTTTGTCTAATAGAAGTAATTAATAATTAATATTTAAACTTTAGCGGTGTAAATCTAATCTAAATGGGGTGTATTGCTTTATATATATATATATATATATATATATATATATATAGCTTTTTGGAAAATTTTGGAAATGTAATTTTCAATTCAAATGTAATTTCAACTCAATTGAAATATTGAGTACATAGGTGTTCAAAGCATACACAAATGAATTTCGTTTTCAAATAAAAATAAAACACGATGTGAAACCGATTGAAAAGGTTTTTAATTAAGCCATACAAAATTTAACGACATAACAATAAACTATTAATAACATTCATAATGTACGAGCGCTGTAGGTAATCAAAAATCTATTAATGTGACCTATTTATTTAGCGCCGTAAGTGTATTTTGGTGAAATGAATGGAAATGGAAACTAATATGTTTAATTGCTCGGCATTGCGTGGCCAAGAATATATATTAACATTATAATGTTCCAGGAATTGAGAAGCTCTTTTTTTAAGCTAAAATAGATATTTGAGGGGTAGTTCCTTAAAACTTAAGACCACCCAGCATAACACAAATAAGAACTCCCTAAAAAAACTTTCTCCCAAACCGGGTACTGGCCGACTGGAAGAGGCTTCCGGAAAGTGTAATCAGTGCACCATCATCATTATGTAGTGTGTTTAAATACATAATAATAATAATAATTATTTATTTAAACAGGCAGCTTAATACGCTGATGCGCGCATATTTTGGGATTTGGAGAAAATACTTACCCCATATTATATATTTTATACTATATATTATTTTTATTACTACATATATTTTATATTATATATATATATATACTTTTTACAAGAAGTTGAAGCATCCTCGTAGTTCGTTAGCAAAAAAACTATTTGTTCCTTGTAGTCGTGTACCGTGGCAAAAAATACCGTAAAACAACTGAGTTAGTGTTCGCAATACTGTCCCAAAAGCAATGATCATAAAGAACTAATATGTACTTGTTAAGCCCCACTATCCCGCTGTTTGCCTAACCTAATTTAAATGTCATAGTTCAATTTGCACACTCGAATTATTGGGATTTTGCATCCAACGCGTTCGAATAAAGTGATTACTCCATAATGGGAATAAACATTACGGATGTAGTTAGCATAAATGAAATATGGTCAGATTTTCCAGGTAATTGTAAATCCATTACCAGCCAAATCCCGCAGTTTCAATCGTATAAATAAAGTACTGAGTTTGACGTTGCGTATATAGCATATGCGTTCTTTTGATGATTTTAAATAACATAAAGATTGGTTGGTTGACCGTTCGAGTTTATTATATCTACCTACATTTTTGTTGCTGTTTTAGTTTTGTAAATTTTTATATAAGTACCTACATCTGTGCGTTCCAATAATAATTATTAATCTTAGTTTATAATGTTTTCTCAGTAAGCGAATTTTTGTGCATAATTCATATGAGAAATAAAGTTATTCTAACCGTAAACGTAACATATTCATACCTTTGTAATACATGCATTCAGTACAATATTGAATACGTATAAAATATGTATTTAAATAATACTTTGAAGATGTATCATTCTTCTAATTTGCGTTTTAGATTGACATTTAACATACCAAACCAACCGACAATGTGTTGGGAGATACACACATACGGAATTGTGTGGCCTTTGACCATTGACACTTTAAATCTGATCTTCGTACTCAACTTTTCACCACCACTTGGAGCGTTTCGTCAAAAAAAATTCAACACTTCCCGTCACTCGCAGGCTTATTGCTATTATGTAATTTATTATAACTATATTTCCATTTAAACACTGTCAAAACTTGCCTGCATTTTACTAACGTTCGTCAGTGGTTAACAAGGAATTGTATAATACCGTTGAAAGTCCTCACATTTTATACCGCAATTATGAATAATTGTTTGCAACTTCGCACTTGGTCGAGAGAATGCATACAGAATAATTATAATATGGAACATAAAGTATACTTTATGATCACTCTATTTAATAGGGTTCCCAAATAAAGATAAATATGTAAATGCAGTTTGATGGTTGGGACCGTCTCCTTATGATTCTCACACTCTGCTTCTTCTCCTTTCTGTGAATTTCCTTTTCATTATACGAGCAACCATAATTGTGCAGAAAAAGAAAATCAAACGTGTGGCGACAGGCTTAAACTGCCTATAGCCAACCACTAACACATAGATGAGTACATCTACCAATATATCTAGTAAGATATACATATTTTGAAAACCGATTAAGTTTCTTAAATTATAGTTAATAACTAAGCCTAGTCTAAGAAGGCTGGTGCCTTTAGCGTTAGAGAACAGTTCGTTGAATTAGTTAATAAAAAATAAATCACTGGCATTACAACCTCTTTAGGCCTTGGCCTCAGATTTTTGAATCTGTTTCTTGATTTTTAAATCTACCTAATAGGCAAGTAGGTGATCAGCCTCCAGTACCTGACACACATCGTCGACTTTTTGGGTCTAAAATATGTCGGTTTCCTCACGATGTTTTCCTTCACCATTCGAGCAAATGTTAAATGCGCACATAGAAAGAAAGTACATTGGTGCACAGCCGGGGATCGAACCTACGACGTCAGGTATGAGAGTCGCACGCTGGAGCCACTAGGCTAACACTGCTGCAATTAGAGTTAATACCTTACATTATTTAAAGTCCACTTAATAGTTCTTTAAAATACTGTCAACAGAATTTAAAAACTAATCCTTTTTACTACACATCCTTAAAAAAGTTCACAGTCTGTGGGTTTAATGCATATATCAAGATTAAATATCTTGCCTCGGTGGTCTCCCAATGCAGTGGGGATCTGGGATACTGAATTTTAAAGCGATGCGGGGTGCATCGCTTTAAAATTGAGGCTCCTAAAGTTTAGTCGAGGGCGCGCCAAGTACTCTGAGCTATCGTGCAACTACCCTAAGTAACCTAGTAAGTACCAAGTAAGTAATTTCATGTATGGTTTACTTTTTAGATAACATTTAACAGGTTTATAACATCTAATTTGAAGCTCTGTGCTATTATTTACGAATACATTTTATTGTCATCCATCACGGGGAAATATATTATTTAACAGTGAGCACTTTTTTGTGTCATATCAAGAACGTAAAAATGTCCATAAATAATTTTCTAACAACCCATTATTGAGCCAATGATACTCATGATATTTATAATGATGAATAAATATCGTGAGATTTCTCCGTGTTGAGTGCTCTTGGTTCAACTTCGAAACGAGAGATGCTATTAACTTAATGGGCATAGCATCAACTAACATGCCTTTATACTCCCGTCGCAATATACGTATTGCTAATAAGTTTCTCTTACGTTTGCCGTAAAGTCCTATTTTATCTGTAATAAAATAAGTTTGATACACAGAAGGCGATAAATAATATAGCTGTCTGAAGAATACATAAACAACGATTGTCCCAATAGTAATTGCTGAAACAAGACTTTTAACTCAAAATATTAAAATATTTTTCATTTATTTAATTATAAGTTATCTTACAGCTAATATATATATTATAATACAAAACAAAACAGATTATATAGACGAACATATAAAACGAATTAACAAAATAAATTATATAATCTTGATATATAATACTTATTGCATATATTAATACTGTACTGAACTCATATTCAAGCTATAAAAACACAGCGCGCGGTGCGGTCTCCCACTTACGTACGTAACGAACAAAAGCAGCAATACGAAATGAATGAAACACGCTGAAATTCTAACATTGTGAACGTACGTAGACAAGTTAATGGCAAATGCAATAAATAATTATTTTAGCAAAGTTTAGTCGTAGTACCGTCATGGTACTGGGGTGCACGGAATCTCATTAGCAATGCTTTTAAAGTGTAATCGTGAGCGAACGGAACTCTCATCCAAGCGAACTGTTTTTTTTGGTCCTATAAATGTGTTTAGGACGATAGTAACAGATTTTGATGTTTACGATAAAATTAAAAAAGCATTTGATTTGCTACTATAATAAATAAAATAAAAATAAAAGAGCCTTTTATTTCTTACATCAAAGCAAGAAGTTGAATCAATTAGTTTTACTTAAATACTAGTGTTAGTTATGTTAGTAATTAAATTTGTATTCTAAATTTAGTGTGTTAGTTTTTCCAACTTTTTTATTCTTCTTTAAGAACTCCTCTATAGGTAAAGGCCTCCTCTAAAGATAGCCAGGCCTCTCTCGATTGGGCTACTTGGATCCAGTTGGGACCAGCTGGTTTTTTTATTTCGTCTTCCCAGCTAGCCACAGGTCTACCTCTCTTTCTCTTTTTCCCTGTGGACCCGCCCATGTGGTTACCGATTTGCTACTAAGACAATACAAAACAAATACAACAAATTTGTTGATATTTATTAAAATAAATATTTATAGCTACAATAATTTATTAACCAAAAAGCCGGTAGATAAAACAATAATATAACATTAAAATTAAACAGGCTTACGGGCGATTTATATATAATTTAGTCAATTGGTGCCCAAGGTGATTTGAACCTACGATCTCAGGGGTGAAATCCACTACATCGTTCTTCCTTCACTGGTGCAAAATCCAACCCTGGCGCTGTTGCATACCAAACACCATGGAGCTTGCGCAATTCTCTTTTCGCGGCATTTTACTCCCATGAAAAAGAATAACATATTTATATATCTATAGGATATATCAGTAAGAAATCGAACCACAATAACAGTCTAGAGGCCATTTGACTATATGCAATGATTATACACTATCTCTGCTCAACGTATTTACTTTAAAGACAAAAACGTTGACTAAAGCTATTAAATAACTTAACCAGTGAAAACCTGCTTTGTCCGGTAATAGTAAGTAATTGAGTGTGAAACGGGTGCACTGAACTACGAAATACATACAATTACATTCGCTTTTAACCATTCTATTAAATGTGGGTGTTTATTAACAATAATAAAAACAAGGATATAGTGCTATATTTGTCATCTTTGTGCCACTTTATTTATGTTGCCTGTAAAAGATCGCTTCTTTAGTTAAGTCAAAAATATTTATTCATGTAGTGCATGTGACACCACATACGATAACATAAAAGAAAAAAAAATTGTGAATATATATATAGAAACATATATTCACAATATTTTCATATATAATTATCGTGTTGCAATGTTTGTTCCCATACTCCTACGAAACGGCTCCACCGATACTTATGAAATTTATTATGCATATTCAGCAGGTCTGAGAATCAGCTACAACCATTTGAACTCCTAAGCGATAAGAGGTGTCACGCGTAGATATCATTTTTGTTTCAATATTTTTATACTACATGTATGTATGATACGGCTGACAAAAATACATACAACCCTTCATTTTCACCCCTCTACAATAAACCCCTGTTTATATTTGTTAACAAAAAGCTTATGGTATTACATCTAAGGTTCATATAGAGAAAAATTCACAGTACAAACTAAAAAAAAATCTTTCTGGAATGCCGAATAGTCTCTGGCTTAACATATGTTCCATGTTTGTATGTACTAAAAAGATAGGCTAGCCATCTTATATATAAAATTCTTGTGTCACGGTGTTTGTAACCGAACTCCTCCGAAACGGCTCGACCGATTCTCATGAAATTTTGTGTGCGTATTGGGTAGGTCTGAGAATCGAACAACATCTATTTTTCATCCCCCTAAATGTTAAGGGTTAAATTACCCCTAAATTCTTTTATTTATTTTTTAGACAATTTTTTTCGTTTTTATTTTTTTACGATACACCATACAAAAATACATTCAACCCTAAATTTTCACCTCTCTAAAATCATCCCTTATGTTTTTTTTGTTAATTATATTTCTTTAATTTTTTGGTACAAAAACATGGCAAAACGTTGCCGGGTCAGCTAGTTATAATATAAGCTTTATTATTCCATACAACAATTGATTAGCTTACATTCCTTAATATTAGTATTAGTTAAGTTAATATTAGTTTTAAACAAAATTTATGTTAGATTTAACATTAAATTTAATATAAAAAATTTAAGTTGATTTTTATTTTTAAAAAAGCCTCTTTTTATATATAGTACCTGGATGACCGAGCTTCACTCGGTATTTTTTTTAATTTTTTATAAATTGTTTTTATTGGAAATTATATTCCAAGATTCCAATTATATATATATATATATATAAATATACAAGAATTGCTCGTTTAAAGATATAAGATAAAGAGGCTAGGCATTAAGGAGAAACAAAGTTCACGGTTCTCTATTAATTTTTCGAAATAAACATTAAAAAATCATGTGTTTCAATCTAGATAGAAATTCCACGGCCCGGGGAAAACTTCGCCCGGGGTGTAGGCTATTAGGTGCATAAAAAAAAAAAACAAAGTTCACGGGGGCAGCTACATAAATAACGGTTTGCGTGTTTCAATAGTGACCTGTCACTTCTGTGTTATTTAGCGTCCGCGAATCTTCATTTCTCAAACGTACGTAGAGCGCTAACGACACACGGCCCATCCATCAAATCATTAAGGCTGAGCGGCGTGCCAAAAAAGACTCGAAACCCATTACCCTATATAACTTTGCGCTCTGTTAACTGTGAAAAATCACAAAAGCAGTCATAATAAAAATCCAATTACATTCCGCCCACACACGACAAAACCGAAAGCGGTCTGAGCGAGAACTGCAAATGCAATAAAATCTCTGAAGCCAGAAGCGACATCAATAAAACAAAGGCGAAACTCAGGCTCCATTGCCTACCTTGTAGGTAAGTGCCGAGTCTATTTCGCAACGATTCGCTACATTTATTACAATAGTGAAACAATTTACTATAAAGCTTTTAGCGATTTACATGGAATATTTCAAAAGTATCTAATATTTTGTACATGACATTGCTGTGAGTATGACGCGTTTTGTTTGTGGTCCTGTTTTGAATATTTATGTTTTATCGCATGTGAACCATTTGGATCGGTCCATGAGGTGCAATGGATCCTCTGCCCACTACTAAAACCCAACAGCCGTCCGGCGTTCCACAACTGAGCGTTTTTCAAGGCAGTTTTTGCAGTTTAAAATATTAAAATAAATTTCAAGTACTTTAAAAACAATTATAATGAAAGTGTGTGATTAGTGGTAAAATGATGTCAGCGTACAAAATTTTGGTTTTTATTGTATGTGACAATACTTTTCATAAATAAAATAGGTTAATTGTCCCGATATTCTCTTCTCACTTGCTGAGTAACCTGCAACCTCCCTCCACTTACCAAGACGAAGAGAAGTAAAATAAAATTGTTTAACAGAATGACATGAGATCAAAATCACAATCCAAAAATGAGGCTATTGACGAAGTCTGTGTGTGAAGTGAGTTGGGAGTTGAAATCACGAATTATCTGAATTCATAATTTTATGAAAATAAAAAAATTTATAAAAAAAAACTAAAAAGAAACAAGGGTCGGAACGCACGTTAATTATTTGACGACAATAATATCTCAATATAATATTAAGCTCAATATAATATAATAATATTTAAGCTAAAATACTCCACTCCATTTGAGAGAGTTTACTGTATCGACGAGATGAACATAAATGTTTGACACTTACGAATCCCATTAATGTAGAAAAAGTGTAATAGTGTGTAGAAAGAGGCAAACTGTCAGTTTCCCATGTGAAACAGAAACATTGGAAATAGGGCCCAAAGTTCTTGATATAATTTTATTATTTTTAATTTGTAATTTCTTTCATATACAGCATAAGTTAAAGAGAAACAGAGATTGCTAAATGATAAACTATATATTTAATTTTTATGACGTACAAAAGTTACTTTCTGTATTGTAACTAAACCAAGGATTATAACAGTCATATAAATACTTTCAGAATACTTGAATGACCGTAAGAAGCTTCTTACTGTAATATTGGATAAAGTTAGCCTATCTAGGGTTATCTAAGACTAAGTCGTCCATAAAGTATATAAACACTGGACTTTGCTTTTGGTAAACATTATTTGGAAGTAAAGTTGTATTGTTCTCCAGTATAAGAGGTATTTCTACGTTTACCATTAATCTAAAATTAATAATAAAATTCTCGTATCACAGTGTTTGTAATTAAACTCCTCCGAAATGGCTTTAATGTTTTCGCGATATTTTGTGTGCATATCCTTGGGACAATATTTCTTTACTTGTTAAAATGTAAAGAAATGTTGTAATAGAACTACAATTTTTTTTCTAGACAAAACTCTTTGTTTTTATTCTTTTATAATACAGCATATAAAATGCATACAATCCTTCATTTGAAAAATTACAAAACTTTTGATACGACTCTGAGGTTTACATAAAAAATATAACGGAGAAACATACAAAGTTTTCATTCCGGAAAACCCAAGAGTTTCAGAGGTAGCATAGCAAAATGTTCCATGTTGGTATGCACTAAAACGGTAGGGTAAATAAAATCACATCAAGTAGAAACGAAGTTCATGGGGCAGTTAGTTTACCCATAAAGACAAGGCTAAGACGCTAAATAACTTCCAAAAGTGATTTCATTATAGAGCTTTTGTGTAGAGAAAGATCTATGGTTTCATTCTTGGATTCCAGCCATTCAGGGTTCTTGTTGGAAATTGCCAATGCCAGCCGATAATTAACAAAATATCGAGTCAATTATTCAAATCGATATTGACTTTTCAGACGAGATTGGAGCCAAACGATAAAATTGTTTTAGCCAGAATTCTAGTAGGCGAGGTACGAACATTGCTTTACAGTATTTCTGTAAGTATATTCTTACAAAATTAGTTCTTCTCAGAGTATGTACTCTGTACGGCAAAGAACAATGTATATAAATATTTAACGTAATATGTTATGTTATATTACTTATATTATATAAGTGAAAGTGAAAAAAAAAATAGTTTTAAAAATGTCATAAATAAATATTATATTGTACATATAATCTCCTTTTCATTCAGAAGTAAATTCATTTCAAGTTTATTCAAGACAAAACTTTCAAACTGAGCTCCCAACTAAATTAAGGGACATTTTAGAACTAATTATTTTTAACAAAGAACGAATAATCAAGTGATATAATAAATTATTTTAAATAATTTTAGTCATATGAGGGGAACGCTTTGACTTAACTTACGAGTACTTAGTTTTTTGGTAAACCAATAGTTTTCGAATAGCCAGGTAAAAAGCCAGGTTATTATACACAAGTGAATCATAGGCATTATTTGAGGTTGTATGGTTACATAGGATTGTAACCAACTTATGGTGGTACATTTTAATGTTTGAAACTGATATGAATATTGTACTGTTCTTTTATATCTTATATCTTTAAACGAGCAATTCTTGTATATATATATATAATTGGAATCTCGGAATCGGCTCCAACGATTTTCATGAAATTCGAAAATCAGAGGGTTTCGGGGGCGATAAATCGATTTAGCTAGGAATCATTTCTAGAAAATGTCATTTTATTTGTGTTTTATCAACTTAAACATAGAATTGCTCGTTTAAAGATCAGTCAAATAAAAACTTAAATATGAATATAATTATCTTTAATCGATAATTATATTCATATTTCATAATTTTATTAGTTTGTAATTTGTACTTAAATAAAATTTCCGAAAAACACGATTTATAAAAAAAAAATACCGAGCTAAGCTCGGTCATCCAGGTCCTTTTATATAAACTATCCATTGGATGACAAACACGTCGTGAATAAATTATGTAAATTCCAATAACCTTGTTTATTTTCTGATAAATATTATGAAATATGTACCAAAACTTCGTAAAAGTTACGAAATTATGTCGCATGAAATTTAAACAATTTAACTTGCGTTCTGTAATACAATAAAAATTCCAAGTTTCCGGAGTCAGTGACTGCACAGTTTTGGCTCTGTTTCAGATATTGGATTTTACAAATACTATCTTAGATTTTAAAACAATGTTTTGATGACTTGGACTAAAATCTGTTGGGTTTAATGTCAATAGATGTGGGACTACAAATGTATGAAAATAACATTATATCATTATATATGTAATGTTTTGAATATATTCTTTATTTTATGTTTATTATTTGAACGTATAAAATAACCTATATTTTTAATTATTTAAAGTTGCATTTACTGCCCGATTATCGTCAATTGGATATTAATAAGTTTTAGTCTTTGGAAAAACTAAGAATAATAATAATAACTATACTCTTTTCGTATAAGACCGTTCCTAAAAAAAGTCGTAAAAGATGCTTTATATATAATTACTAGCAGACATGGCAAACGTCGTTTTTCCATATGTATCATTCATAATAAAAAATAGGGGTTGATCGTACAGGGGTGAAATGAGGGGTTATATGTATTTATATGAAAAAAAATTAGGGGTGGCTTACCGTTAAAATTTAGGGGGATGAAAAATAGATGTTGTCCGATTCTCAGACCTACCCAATATGCACACAAAATTTCATGAGAATCGGGAAAGCCGTTTCGGAGGAGTATAACCACAAACACCATGACACAAGAATTTTATATATAAGATTTTTCATTCTTTTAAGAATGTCCCAAAACGGTTTAAAACGAAAAGAGGTTTTATATAAATCACTTAATATGACAAATATAATTCACACTCGTACAACATAGTCAAGTTCATTTACAGAGGTCTTTTTTCGAGTAACGTAATTGAATTTGGGAGGAAAAGGATTTTCTGCTTATAAATTTGTTCCGGCTTCAAGCTCGTATATCATTAGATAAATTCGTTCCGTATTTTTCAAGATTTTCAAATGTACCTTGGTTTGAGTGCAGGGAATTTAAAAAAGATTAGTTTCTTCTATTTGTGCAATTCAGTAAATAGTATTTCGAAGAAAACATTTAAAGTCTTTAAGCAAATTTTATCAAAACTTCATTAATTGCAATATAATAAGAAAGATAGAGTTATTACGTTAAAATTATGAGATCCATTAATTAACAAGGTGCTGACAATATGTTGGATATTATATTATATAGATTCATATTCACAAATTTAAGATATATGTAATATTAATTATAAGGTATAAAAATGTATATTTTTTATTGTAAAGTTTTCATTCCGTTTTTTGTATTAATTGTAATTCAATAACGTTGTTTGTACAAAAAAAAACAAAAATCATTCATTCATGTTATATTATGGTAACATAATGAACTCTTATGAACGTCAAAATAAAGGTATTTAATGTATTTAAATGCTTCTAATTTTACATTTACTGCCAGTCATCAACGTACGGCAAAGTACAAAATCTGTACTTTAGTGTAGCTCTTCATACACCAACATTTTTGTGTGTTTTTATAATTCTTGTTTATATATAACGTGGAATGATAACCTCGTATGTTTACCAACAACCACTTATTTTTATTCGTTATGCCGTTTAACTGGTATAATCTGATAACGTAAAGACTTATTTATGTTATTAATAAATAAATCCTTTTTACCATCGAAAACCATCGACAAAACCACTCAATAATATACATCACTCAAATACACACATTCGAAGAGAAGAACCGCACATTAAAAAAATAAAACATTTTTGTAATGTGCGGTTCTCGGGGCATTAAAGGTTATTATCAATCTATAGCATCGACAAGTAATAGTAAAGAAAAGAATATATGTCTAGTGAATTTGTAGAGAGATCATAACCTCGTTCGTAAATTCCATGTAAGTCGCCCTTGTTTTAAACGGAAACAAATCGCAGAAATATGAGGCATTCTAAAACATTTGAAAAGATTTAGTGAGACTATTTTAAGTAGAGCGAGCAACTTCAGCCCATACTTTACCCATTTTAGAATATGTCAAGTTTACCCCTTGTCAGGCATATTAGAGTCAATGACTGGTTCACATTTAAACCTAACCCTTGTGACGTCAAAACTCGTCATTATATTCTCATAACGGGCTACATGCTAACTTGACCCGGAAATACCAAAGAGCACCAAAAATGTTTCTGAAGTGAAACTTCTTGGAGCTTGAGGATAATGTTTTACGAATGAAACCTCACGAAGATGTGCAGCGCTTTTGTTGAAGAAAAGGGAGAGAGTGATTAAGAGAGAGTGAGAAAAGGAGATTAAGAAAACATGCACGCTATTAGTTGATGTATTAGTTTAGTAGTTATATATGTAATAGAAATTTAGATGGCAATTCTGTCTCCATAATGTCTGATGTAAGCGCATATTTTTCATTTATTTATATTATCATTAGCACGTCTACAGAGTGTAAACATTGGAAAATAGATAAACAAATACATGGAATGATCATATTATATAATGGTATATGATCATCTGTTGGGGCTATTACCCAAGTAATAATTAATTTACGAAGATGCTTCACTTCTGACATTGTGTACTTTGTACGCACGCACTTTTTTTTTAAATTATGTGTCTTCATTTAAAATTATAAAACTGTTGCAGCTTTACAAATACGGCCTCAAATTTACATTTGTTAAGTTTTTTAATTAAATGTTAACGCATTTCGTTTCCCCTTTTTTTTTCATTTTATTTTAAATTAAGTAAAAGATTAGAAGAGTTTGCAAAATCAACTGTTTAATAAATTTGTCTTGTTTATATTACTTTTAACGTATTCTGGAAATTGCTTAAATATGACCTGATTTAAACCCTGCACCCCTGAAAAGCCTGCAAAGCACCCTCTAATAAAGGATACACAGTAGTGTCCATTGTCACCATTATTAGCTCACCCGTTTCATAATACGCTCTGGTACGTGTTTAAAAATTTGCAAAACCTTCACTTAATAAGCTTATTTAAAAAAAACTTTGCTAGAAAAATTACGTTCGTCGACTGTTTAGTATAAAAAATTCTTTCGTTTCTCGTGCGCCGCTTACAGCGCGCATCGCTGACTTTTTAAGGG
Organism: Pieris rapae; assembly: GCF_905147795.1. NCBI lineage: Eukaryota > Metazoa > Arthropoda > Insecta > Lepidoptera > Pieridae > Pieris > Pieris rapae. The sequence goes on along the minus strand of NC_059534.1, from coordinate 2,511,427 downwards.
CCCTTAGTATTTTCCGCTGGTATACCATTTCCCTCGGAGTTTCAATAGTCCTCAAACGCTAAACTGAACGGTTATAGGAGTACTATTATTCGATTTTGCGCGAGTCTTTAGTGATTCTTAGAAAACTTCAAGCCATTTCTAAATGAGAAGACTGTACATTATTGATTTCCATAAGGAAAAATACTCGCTATTTATTCTACTCCCGTATCTTATGTACAAGAGCATACTCGACTTTAAGAGATTACTTGAGCAACATGTTTTATTCTATAGTTGTGGAATCAGAACGGTTTTGCTTTGTATAATTTATAACAATTAAAAAACTTGTAATAAGCTACAAAGCTGCAACGAAGAAGGTATCAAATAGCCTCTTCTTCCTTTTGTCTTTATCCTTCCGTATAAAGTTGTTGAGCTTATCCAAAGCACAAACGAAACTTACAATTAAAATGAAATCAGAACTGTAGGTATTCTTGGCGAAGTTTGCCATTTCTAATACCTTTACTATGTGAGATACACAGCATACCAACGCTATTTTGAAACTTAATTATGTATGATCAATAAAAAAACATTGTTATGCCTATATTACCAGAAACCAGAACCTTTTTTAAGCTTTTTAAGTGTTATCTTACTAGTAAAATACTATAATTGTTTAAAATATTTGTTTTTATTTTTTGTGAAATTTATGTTCACCGTAATAGTCAAATATTTAAGAATTGCTTGCCTGCAACATATACTGTAGAAAATGTTTTACTGGCGTCTCTCAATCTTGTGGTTTTCAGTTAAAATCCTGGTTGCGTACCGAGGATATTTTTATTTATCTTCGGATTTAAGACTTATTTCAATTTGTTAGTTATTCCGATTATGTATGTGCGTATTCTTCCCACGATAGTATAAGTGCGTGCCCCTATTTCACCATGCCTACTGCTAATAAGGACAAATCTATGTTTTTTTTTTCGTTTACATTTATATTTTTATTATTACTCAATATAAGACTGAAAATTGTAACAATTAATGTAGATAAACAATATAGTAAGTTATAAGCATACAGTATTTAGAATGTTCTTAACCTATCAATAATAATATATCTGATAACTAACCTTAAAATTTAATTATTAAAAAATATTATTAAAAGGAGTCCCTTTAGGCAAGGTTCCGAAGATACTAGCAGCGTTCCCTCTTTGAATAGCTAGACTAATTCTTTGTGCAAGGTAGCTGCCAGCTCTTCATTCTCCTGTGATGTCGACAATTAAAGATTAAATTAATTAAAATTAATTACTCAATTAAAGATGTCATGTGGAACATGTTGTAATAGATGCTTTTCAAACTTTTTGTAAAAAACTTGGCGTTTAAAAAGAGTAACGGAGAGTTTATTGATATTTTTCTCGTTCGATCTACGCCCTTGATTTAATACAACTAAAACTTTCCAAAATTAGAAGCATTTGATATGTATTCTTTTAAAGACGTCCATAAGTGTACATTGTGTTACCTAATTTATAAATGATTTTAAATTTGAAAATCTATCTGTTACATATTTTAAACTCCATAAACGTAAAACATAAATTCTCACAAAACACAAATTACTACAGACGTCTGCATATATACCAAGTAATATTGTTGAGGCGCAAACCTGTAGAAATAACTATTCAATGTACTATTATAACATGGTATCAGCAAGTTTCAAACTTCACCGTATTGTAACGTTACTTTATATACAATACGTTTTGTACTGAGTTTCATTTTTAGTTGAAAAATCTATATATCTTGTTTCCCTAGGTTTCTATGCCTGAATGAACTATGACGTGGAATAAGTGATACCATGATGATCTTATGTCCAAAATAAACGTATTTTTTTAAGAAACAACATGTTAATGAAATATAAACACTTAGCTCATCTAATGAATTGGAGCATTTTAATTGTAAACAAAGTGCATTTTTAAGTGTAAATTTGTGTCTATCCACAGGTTACATTTACTAAAATTAATAATACAGATTTCTGTTTCGTGAGCATTTGTCAGTCTAATAGGCAAGTAGGTTACCACTTAGCAGCCACGACGACGACTTTTTGGGTCTGAGGCAAGGCGGTTTCCTCACGATGTTTTCCTTTACCAAGCGAATGTTATAGAAAGAAAGTCCATTGGTGCACAGTCGGGGCTCGAACCTACGACCCCAGAGATTTGACTCACACGCTGAAGCCACTAGTCCAACAATACTCTGCTGCCATTTAGAGACTAGTAATTATACTAACAACGAAAGTTTTTTGAAATTATGTTACAAATGTGACATTAACACATTAAGTGCTCTTCATACGGATTTTAGTGGAGCGGGGTCATAGTAGCGATGCCGTCCTAGCGAATCCGTGCGAGCGTCCCGGTAATTTCTTGAAATCATTGCTATTCCTGCTCTCGGATCCGAGTACCACCACCACCACCAAAGTGTTCGTCATACAGAACATTGTACATTCGCCACCCAATGTACAATGTACTGTATGACGAACACTAGGATCCGATTTTTTTTAAATAAAAATAATGATAAATATTGATACATATTTTCAAACATTCATATTTACTTAAACAAAATTCGACAAAAAAAGTTTTGGTTTCCGCCTATTTATTACGTTTAAAGACTTTATTGCTCAAAAAATACAAAATGTCATTTATATGAGAATAATAGTTAAGGTACACAGCACATTGTAGTCGTTCCCAAAATAATCACAATTAAGCGATAGCCGTACGCAATAAATTTAAAAATAACTAAAGATATATGAATAAAAATTAATAATAAGAAATGAAATTAAAAGTAATTTTGTATAACAAATTCATTCAGCTTCGATTTGAATGTATTCGATTTAAAAGAAGTAATCTTTTTTATTCTTCTGAGTCACACGTTGCGGTTTGGAGAAAGTATAATATTATAAGTTTTTGTATACATTGTTTTTTGGAAGCTACTCATTGGACAGGAGCGGTAGATCACCAACTGGGAAGATGCAATGACCAGAGCGAAAGGGCTTGGAGATGGACAGGACACCGGCTCAGAGGCCAGAGAGCAAAATGGTTGAAAAAAGTCACTCAATGGACATCTCGCTACAATACCAAGCGAAAGAGAGAAAGACCATGTGCGCGGTGGGCTGATGACTATAAAAGTTACCGGTCCTCTGTGACAAAGACTTGCCCGGATAGGACAAGAGGACAGCTGTGCAACAAAACCGAGAACTTTTTTACATATATATTTTTGTAAACATTCTCTTGTATAAGTTTAAATAAAAGCTTTGAGATTTCAGATCCATTGTTTAAGCATTCAATGGGTTAAATGTCTCATATTCATTAACTTATTAATGACTTTAGTGATTCAATAAAGATAAAAAGCACGTGTAGTGAAAGGTACTGTGACGCTTACACGGTCGAACTGTCAAATGGGGAAAGGGCATCGAAACGTGAAGGCACTTCATGGCCTTTTGAGCTAATTGCTCTATTATCATCATTTCCTACCAACAGACGTTTCCGTTATTTATAATATTTATTTTAGTGCTTCCTGTGTTTTAGATTTTTTTTTAATATTTTAACACACATATAACCAAAATATTTGTATGTTAAAATATTAATTGCGTAGTGCAAATTGCTGCATTAGGTCCTAGAACGAATCAATGCATCATAGATCAGGGTCGATAATTTTTGAAACCAGAAAAAATAATAGTTGGATTGTTGGAATTTACTATATACTATGTATTTTTTTACCATAAAGTTGATTACAACAAACAGAAAGCACACCGACTTTTTTTAAAGCTGACATTTTGACGGGTAAATCTACTCTTTACTTTACTCTTAAAACCTCATCCTCTCCCCTTCCCGACTTCAGATCGCCCAAAAATTATTTTTCATTTCATTTTTATAATATTCTCCTCTTTTTCCAATGGGTTTCATACTACTATTTTTTTCTTCAATAAAAAAATAAACCATTTCTGAGTTATCATTTTTTATGCATTATTAGAAAAAGATAATAGATAAATAGAAATAATACAATAAGACTATTATTTAGATTTCTTTTTAATTAACTTACACTAACAAACCAAAAACGATCAATTGATATTTCTTACTTGGCTAAACCATTCTATAAATAAAATAAAATTGTAGCATCGAAAAAAAATTTATATGAGTTAGTCTCAGTTCATTGAACAGTCTTGATTTATCTAAATTGGTCCTTTACATTTTGAGGTATGGTTAGACATAATATGTAATATAAACTAGAGCTATGATAAAATTTTAGTAGCGTTAATTTCGCATAGAATTTAAAACGAAACAAAAGCCTCGTTCCATATAAGTGAAGTTCGTTCCTTTGCTGGAGATTTTATATTTGTCTCATAAAACAATGCTCTGAAAGTAGTGCTACCATTTGTATACAAATCCGTCGTCACATAGCGTCCTAAGAGCTCGCTCACGTTCTAAATTCAAAATGTTTCTTAAATATACTGACGACATATAAGTTACAAGTTATTTTTATTATATAAAAGTTAAATGTATGACGGAATAATAGGATATGGATATAATACACAGAAACGAGGAATGAAGTTAGTAAATAAATAATGAAGCCGGTCAGGGATTACGAATGGAAACCTTGATGGCTGGAAATCTTCCATAGTCCGCTTCACTAGGCATTTTCTTTTGTGAACTTTGGAATCGACCCCCTTGGTCTTCCCTGAGAGATAGGACCTCCAACTATTGAAAATTTGAGCGTATTCCTCCCTCAATGGCCGGCAACTCAGCCACTAAAAATGGTTGTATATGGGCTGCGATGACTGCCCTTTTTGGGAGTCTCGCAGGCTCGTTTGCTATTCCCCCTATTACATATATATAAAAAAGGTAGAAAGTCAAATGAATTGTATTGACGAGAAACTTAATCATGACTAGAAAACTCGACCTGAATTTTAACAGAAACAAGACCTGGTGATACTTAACTAAATAAATGACGTCGAAAATTATTTTGTTAGCATCCACCGTTTAATGTCGATATTACAGTTTCTTTGTAATGGTTTCTATTTGGTTCGATCGCACAAATGAACTAAGAGCCGTATTTTAATTGAATCTCGCTCTTGACCCGAAGGCCTTTAACAGGTCAGCTGAGGTTGTTTTGGCCGGAAAAGGGCCGTACCAGCCAGCCCCTGTATCTATAGTAACCCGAATTTGCGATAAATAAGTTACGTCACAGTTGGTGTACTCGTTCCGTGACCGAACCTGACTTGAATACAGTCAAACGGCAGTCGTAGATGTCAAGACTCAAGAGTGAGATTTCAAATAACTTTTAATAATAATATTCTATTGAAAAGTCTTTAAATTATTGACCAAAAAATACGAGCAAAACAAAAGAAACAATAGTGTTATTTTGTATTTTGATGTTCTTCATATTATATAGAGCTTCTATGACATTTGACATTTGACACTGGCAGCTGACAGTAGAGTCATTGCTCGGACATGTATAATATATATTGATGTTTTCCATAATCATGATCATAATATAGCTTGTCGATATGCTTTTTATTTTAATTGTTAATTTGAAATTAAATAAACATAAAAAACAGAAGTTGTTTCATTAATCGTTTTATTACACTGCAATTGAGAATGCATAAACTAACCAGAATTTTTTTCAATTATTATTAAGTATCCATAAACTATTAGTATAAACAAATACATTAAATGAAAGAAATAGGAAGCTGAAGAAAATAGTGATCGTGAGCTTGCGAACGGTACGCATTTCTTGTGCAGCGCGTAGCATTGCAATCGGCAAGAAACAGTCGCGTATATCTTTATCTGAAAATGTTATAATTTATCTTGAGACTTTTTTTACATGTGTGGAAATGCGTTATATTAATTATTTTATAATAATTAATTCGATAAAAATAAAGAACATGATGAACAAAATTCTTTAAAATGCATTGCTATTAAACAGTTAAATATTACATTTATTTCTTGCACTTAGTTTTACTGTGGAAATATAGTCGATGAAATTATTACAATTTTACCATTTTATAAATTATATTATACGGTCTGACCCAGAAAATTATTTTACACAGCCAATAATTATATTTGTTTTACATAGCCTTCTTCATTTAATAGTAACATACCAACATCTGGAATATTTTTCTACACCATAGACTGTTCGAATTTTCAGAATAAAACCTGAGTACTAAAATTAACAAATCTTATATTCATAAAAACCTCAATCATAGTCACAACAATAAAAAAATATGATCCAGTCATCTTTAAATTTTACGCTTACCAAACTATTTTGCGATTCATTTTGAAATAGATTATGAAATTATACATTTACAATTGAAAATTGAGAAAATACATTGATAATTGAATATTGATTTGAGATAACATTGATTATATGTTCTTTGTTTTATCCATTCCATATACAACATTAATGAGAGATAAAACATTTATATGTACAATTATTTAAGGATTAGATTCTATTAAATTATAAAATACTAAAACCGGAACCTTTTGCCAAATTAATACCATCTTAAGCAATAAATTAGTGCTATTATTAAAATACTTTTTATAAAAGAACATAATCATAAATCGTATTATAATAAGGCTTTTTATCTGAATGCTTGCCAAGTTTTCTCAACAGTGTATTTCTTTAATAGCTTCGGCCCGCGTCGCTGGAGATAAAAAATAATCTGCATTCCTCGAGGTAGATCGCAGTATTTTAATATCTTGCAGTCTATTTAATCGATAACGGTTTGGAGAGGGATTAACGTGCGTAACTTACTACAATATGCTTATATTAAAAAGTGAGTATCAGTGAGCAGTGGTTTAATGCGCATCAACAGTAACTTCATTGGTGCATAACTAGCACACTACAGCATACAACTATGACCTCAGAGATGAGAGTCGCACGATAAAGCCACTAGGTCATCTGGTCTCTTTATTTATTTATAAGCAAATGCATAGTCAATCAATCTAATTGGGCGAGTAAGTCATCAGTATTTAGTTTAACTGAAGATATATATAATTAAATTTGGAGATAATAGCCTTTATTTCTAAAAACTTAATTAATAAACAGTTTATAAGTTTGATTGATTTTGAATTGAAAAAAATACACTTTAATATTTAGGAATAATCATTTGCTTGTTAGGTTTTGGTTTGTCCACCGTTGAATATAAGCCTCCTCCATCCGATTCCACTCGAGAAAATCATATATTATGAAAAATTAAGAACTTATTACAGTATTTTTAATCTGTACAGTAAATTTTCAAGACTTATAACATTTATTCTGAGCCAGTTTTTAAACAATTGTAATGAATGATTAAACTATATAAGGATACTTGTACTAATTTTTGATGATTTGATGAAAATTTATTTTGCAAATTGATTATGTCATTACGTCATCATTACGTGTCAGTTTAATCATTTTGTGATAATTAGATTGAATGGCGTTATGAAACGTAATACTCACCTTGGAAATGGAATTTTAAAAAGTATAAGATTGTCACAGTCGGGTGCAAATTCACAGGCGCTAATTAAATATTGAAGTGAGCGCCTGGTAGATAATACTGGTACAACGTATAAGTATCGCAATACAGTGAGGAAATATTGTCAGCGTCAAAGGTACAATGCCACAGGGACGGAACATTTCTTTAAATCGATTTTTATTTAATATTAACACTATGTTGGTATAGAAAATTGTAAATAAATACTTAACTGTATATTTGTGCGCTGGAAATCATATAAATGTTTGGAAAGTTATATATAAAAGTCTTCATGACTAAGATTGTGAAGAGAAATAAAGTTCTATAAACCGAAATAGAGCTTTCCTATTGCTTTGACGGTGGCAAATATTGCACAAAACGATATACGTCAATTCGAATGCGATGCGAAAATGCGAACTCTGACAGGAATTTAATTTTGCGCTATCCATATCCATCCTATAATCCTATCTTTGGATGATGGTTTGAGAAAATGAATAGAATATAGGAAAAGTGTCACATTATTCATCCAATTTAAAATTTTACATAAATAAGGAAATTTAATATAAATTCTGTAGCTTATTGGATTTCTTTAGATTGGACTTCAATAGCTTGTGTATTGAATTTTTAATTGGAATAAAATATAAAATAAATTGTCTCCACACCTTTATTTATTAGAACAGAGGGCATATGAGCTAAGCTAGGACGTGTACCACCGCCCATGGACACCCAATGCGCGAGTGTGTTTTAAGAATTGATACATATGTACAATAATTTAATTAAAGACTAGAATATTCAAGATTCTCTAAGTTACATATTGTGTAGTGTCTTTGATAGAATCGTTCTTGGTTCCAAATGTGCTAATCCTAGTATGTGTATGTTAGCTTTTAATTTTCCCCGGTAATTCAACCCTCCCTCTATCTTACCCACAGGTTCTCAGAGCTATCAATACATTTTTGCAATAAGAGTTTTTATTTATTCTTTCTCAGTTGTAATAATCAGATATTTTTAGTTTGTTTCTGATAAGATAATTATTATTTATATTAATAATTATTTATTGCATTAAATGTGTAGTTTCGGTTATTCGTCCATTTTGTGTTTAAAGGATTTGTGTAATAAATCAATGCTATTGCGACTAACGTAGCATCTAATAAAATGTAAATTAACCTAACACCGAAAAACAATTTTTTGCAAGTTTTTTTTTATAGAACACGGGCAGGAAGCATCACCTGGACATCACCTGATGTTAAGTGATACCGCAAGTCCTATTTTTTATGTACTTATAATTTTCTATGAAATATACTTCGATTACACAAAATATGTTCTGTTACCAACCACGTGGGGTTTTCTACCGATTAAATTATTACAAACCTGTTTTTTTATTTCTATAGCTTTAAAACTTAATAGTAAAGAAACACAGAATACTTTCATTTCATTGCCTGAATGATTCCGTGTTAATATTAAACGCTGATTTCCGGTGTGTTCGTCCACGTAGAATATATTGCAATGAATTTAATTTTATGCTTGCAGGCGTGGACGGCGTATCGGAGGCTTAAGTGTAGTATTTTCGTTTTCTATTTAAGAAAGTTATATTTGGTGATATTGACCATTAACTCAGTTCTCGTTATTCAAGAATGATTGCATTTCTAAATACCTAAACGATAGACCGTTTCGCGAGACTATAATATATTATTTTTCGACGACCAAATAAATAATAAGTCAGAGGCACTACAACCTATGTAGGTCTTGGCCTCAGATTTCTGAATCTGTTTCACGATCAATTTTTAAATTGTATGTATTATTTAAACTATCCTGAATATATTATATATACTATTCTGAATTTTAAACTTTTACCCATTCAATATATAAGAAACATACGCGCTGTCTTGTTTTTAATTGACATTTTGATATATTACAGTATCCCTATTTTTTACCATACCATTATATATAATAAGTAATCTAGTCATCTACAAAAATAGTATCTAGTAAGTAATTATGTTGACTTAATTTTCAACAATACTAGTCAATCATCTTATAGGCAAGCAGGTGCTCAAAGTTTTGTGCCTGTGCCCCTTTTTTGGGTCTAAGGCATGGTTTCCTCCCGATGTTTTCCTTCACCAAACGAGAGAGTGTTAAATACGCACATAAACATATCGTTTACGGTGTACAACCGGGATCGAAACTACAACCCCAGGATGAGAGTTATGCGCTGAGATCACTAGTCCAACCCTGCTCCCTTCTCCTATTATTTACAATATAAAGTTATAAACAATTCAACAGCTTACAATAGCATCAAAGCTGAAAGGTAAAATACAAAACGTTATTTTCCGTTTATTAAATAAACCTCTTAGCGTTCATATTAAACAATGGCATACGCGTTCAATATCTCTTATTGTTCGTTCTCTACATGTGTATTTGACAGGTTTCACGTTTCGGTAATATTATTACTTGTAAAAATCATTCAGTTACAAAACCATTGTAATAGTTTGCTTCAGTGTATTGTAATTATAAGTATGAGATGGGATGCGGGATCCCTGGCCCTCTCCGCCTCTTCTTTATAGCGCATGACGGTTTCGAAGCATCTTTGGAGGATTTTCCACCTGTCGTCACTGTCCAAGCTTGTGTAATCAGTGCAATCTATGATTGTGTAATCATCAGATTATGGTTCTGATATTGCACGGAAAAGTCTATTTATTCTGTATTTCCCTTTATTTACAGAATTTGGGCCTAATACAACGACTTATTTTAGGTTTATGTTAAAAACTATGATAAACTCTAATAGCACGTTACCAAGACTCATAAAAGGAACAGTAGTTATGTCACAAAAACGTAAACCATTACGTTTGGAAATAATTCTCTGAAACAAATTTTCATCATATTGTAATATAAATAATTTTGCACATTTTATATTCAAATTCTTGCCGTTTGTCTAGACCAGAGTTTCCCAAACATTTTTGTGCCGTAGACCCCTTGCCATGTTTTTCCGTGTTGGGTAGACGGATACTACTACTACTTACCTGAAATTGATTTCCTGTGAACTAACTGTAGTGAAGTTTAGTATTACAAACTTAAAGTAAAAACACATGTTAATTTATACATTTATTAATTAAATATATGTTTTTGGTTTTTACAAGTTCAAAATGTATTGCAACCACAAAGCGAATATCAACATCCTACAACTTACACAATTTTATAAACATACATAATATTTTTTTTACTACATAGGTACTTATGTTTAGTACAAAATATAATGTATATCTTTTATTAGGTTTATTACTATTTATTAGGCATGTGTTGAGATTGACTCCACTATCGTGGACCGCTATTTTCATTTCATGGACCCCCAAATTTTTTTCGCTGACGTAGACCCCTTACAGGTTGTCATAGACTCCTAGGGGTCGATATAGACCACTTTGGGAATCACTGGTATAGACTCTAGAGTAAAATGTCAAAAACACAGATTCTACATGTTTATGTATAGTAGAAATTATAAATGAGATACATGTCATAAAACATTATTTATCATCGTCACGACGAGTAATATTCCATTTTCCCATTACTGTTGTGGCTTGTAGCCGTTTTCTCTAGCTGTGAAGCTGGAGGCAGTAAGAAGAACATTAAGCATTCTCTTTGGCATTAATAGTCCTGGCCTTAGTTTAGTCTTAGCCTTGTCTGGCCTTAAACACAGTTACACACTTAATTATTTTGAATTTGGAACACGTAATATTTCAAAAACGTCTTTCAATTTTGCGCACTATCACATATTATTTTGTGTTCAAGAAAATAGGACTGCAGTGATCGCCTTGCACAGAGTAGGTATAGAGCCGTCGGTCATATTCCAGACGCTTGAAAAGCGGCTAATAGCCGGATCAACAGACAACAACACTTCGTCTGTCGAAAATAGAAAAGATCAGAGCGGCCCCGTGCTATTAGAACTACAATGGCTGTTAATGCAGTTAAAACTTAAAATCAGAATTTTTCGATCTCCATTAGGAAGCAAAACATCTTACGGCGAGAAACGAAGAACCGTAGGATAATATCGGGTATTATAAAACAAGACTTGAAGCTCGGTGTTTAACGACGTTATACAGGGCATGCCGTAAATCAATCTTTACAATTAAAGAGAGTAGATCGATCAAAACGCTTTCTGTAGCGATACGCAAGTGAAAAGAAAAGGAATATCTTCTTTACCCATTAAATACTTTTTGTAATGGAACAAAATGATAAAGTGTACGCTCACAGTTCTAAAGGAGCTGTTCTAAGTTTAGCCAAAGTGAATCAAGATACATTCTTCGATCATGTTGTTAAACCACTCAGCAATACAATTTTTAAATATACGTTGGTACCTAAGCTAACCTAACATTCCGAAATTGAAAAGAGTTGACGAGTGGCCCAGTCCTCAACCCTTTAGACTTAAAATTATGGTTAGTTTTTGATGACATGGCCTGCTCTAAACGACACGGCGACATTAAGTATCTTAATACCTGCCTGCATGCTGCCATTTTTATTATAATTTAATTACATCAAAGTCAAATTAGTTAAAAACCGGTATATAATTTATTTTCTCTGGCAAATTGTTGACTATTTGCCAGTCCGCAGTAATTTCAAAGACTTTATTATTTTTGTTGTTAGTTTCAGTTGGGGTTTTCTTCGGTATAATTCTGGATTGATATAAAAAGAAATTTTCCCATTCGTAGAAAAGTCATACCTAATATTAATGCAAGTAGAGACTTGATGAATGAGAATAATGAATATAAGTTATATAATGTTATTACGTGTTTATAGAACAACAATAATAGAAAGAAAATTGAAAAATAATTAACTAGCCCATAACTAGCTCCTTTAGGCAATTTTTTAATAGATATCTATAACTTTGAGAAATTGAATTATTTGTATATAGCCGATTCATTCACTTGCTAAAATCATGTATAAAGACTGGCTCCAACATTTTAATTCGAAAAGTAGGTTCTGTTAGACAAGACGAACAAATAACTGGGTATTTACTCTTCGTAAAGCCCGACAGATATCAATATATATATCTGTTGAAACTTATACTAAGAACAAATGAATTGATGTCACATAATGCCTCACTTGGCCTTAAAATTTTATTAATACGGAAACTTATGGTACGTACCTACACTGCTTACATGTAAGGGAAGACACTCTGTTTTTGAAATGTTTCTTTTACCTTTCACTCTGATATGCCCTACGCGTCCGCTGCAATTCTTCACTATGCCTGTCGTATCAAGAAGTAGAGTTCGTTTGTCCAATTACTTCCGAGGTTCCCGTTATAGATGTTATTACGAACATGAATGTTTAAATTTAAATAGTTTCTAAATTTTAAAACATATTATATTGTTCGTGTGCAATTAAATACTGTTTTATAAATCTGCAAAATTCGTTCTCTTCTTCTAGCTGTGATCGCGAAAATGTTTAGCTACTCTGAAGTAGGTTTCAGTCTCCATATATTTTATAACCACAAGTTTTAATTGAACTCAATGTATTTTACAATCACACAAGCAACAGCTTTCTAATCAGCTACTTGGAGCCCACTTGGGATCTTCTTCACGGATTCTTTTTTCTAGTTAAGGAATAATATTTCCCGTATTGTATATATGTCCCCTATAAATGGATATACTTTGTCTAAGAACAGAATAATAATAAATAAATAAATCAGGAGCACTGCAACCTCTTTAGGTCTTGGCCTCAGATTTCTGAATCTGTTTCATGATCAATGTTTAAATCTAATAGGCAAGTAGGTGATCAGCCTCTAGGGCCGTGATTTGTCGGTTTCCTCACGATGTTTTCCTTCACCGTTCGAGCAAATGTTAAATGCGCACATAGAAAGAAAGTCCATTGGTGCAAAGCCGGGGAGCGAACCTACGACCTCAGGTATGAGAGTCGCATGCTGGAGCCACAAGGCCAACACTGCTCTAAGAACAGAATAGACTGACTAAAAAATGAAATGAAAACTTTCCATCTATTATTACACATAGATATTTATTTAGTTGCAATTTTGCTTTCGCGAAGAGAATATGAAATATGGAATGAACAATTCTCTACGTTTTTGCTATGTGAACCCGTGGAATTATCTTGTATTCAACTCCATCAAGACCTATTCACAAACTTCCTTAGATTTTGCTACTACAGGATATTTCATTTTATATCTCGACAAGCTGAAATTCACGGTTTCTTCCGAGTATATGAAATTGTTCACCCGAGTCAAAGACACATCATTTACCATTACTTTGGATATTTAAAACTAAATAAAAACTAATTTAAGTATTTTAAAACCTATTACCACATTGAATGCTTAAACAATGCATACAAAGTTATATACAGAAATAAAAACTTATTATGACGAATTTGATTAAGTAATTATGAATGTTTGAAAATATGTATGAATGTATATTATAATATTTATTAAAAAAAAACATTTTACGGTTTCGAGTGGTCGGCATACAGCACGTCGGGTGCTGAATATTCGGAACCGAGCGAGCCAAAAAAATTACACTGTTTTATTTATTGATTAAAAATAGCTAATGGTGTGATTTTTTAAAAAATACCAAGCAAGGGAACTTTGGAAGCGTTTGGAAGAGATCTTAGTACTAGATACCCCTGGAATCTCATCCCATTTGTCCCTCATCTCATCCTTTTCTTTTTGAAGGCGTTTTGTCCAACACACCGACATCTAGATTGAGCATTCTGATAAACTAGCTAGGTCTGGATAACCATAGCCGCTCACACTTAGATGTCTTTTTTCCTTCTTGTTTATTATTTTTGTCTATTAAGTGCATTGTCACATTCAATATTTTATTTTATTCTTATTATGTATCGTATGAGTGTGGTAGTATCGGCAGGCTTTTGTAAATAAATAAATTATTGGGTTTGTAAAAACTAAGGTTATGCATTTGTATCATAATAATAGGCAACGATGGGGGAACGCGCATAACATCTACTTCTGCTACATAGCTATTACTCTGTCAAGAGCGTAACCGATAAGAAGAAGAATTGGCTTAATTATTATAAATATTAGACATAATATTTATAACGAAATTAGGTAAAATCATGAGCTATTGATTTTTTTATTAATTTATAGCCTGATATCAGAAAAACAAAATATATACATACATTATAACTAAATAAAAATACCCAATTATTATTTAAAATAAGTTTTAATCAAGTGAAAAGTTCTAAAAATTCTTCAGAATTCTAATGGAAAACTGGCCTCAATATAACGAACTAATAGTTAAGGACAAACAAATTGAAAAAAGAAAATGGGTCCCGTCTACCCCACCTGCTAACTCTGTTGAAGTACAAGGAAGAATGTAAAACTACACCAGTGTCGTAATTCAGTAAGGTCAATATATTTGAAAAAATGAGAACTAGATGCCAAGGTAACATTAGCAATTAAACATCGACAACCGTAAAGTACGAACTAAAATAAATAGAACCAATTAACAAAGTTAAACAAAAAAATACGAGTAATAAAGAGAGAGTTATTCTATTTTACTATTATAATTATTTAAAAACTTTTACAATCTCATAATAATGGCGTAAGTCGCTAAGTTTTATGACTTATCGGTTTTTATTGGTTTGTTTGTTACTGATTCCTTCTGTTTTGACAAATCCAGGTTTTAACAAAACATCGATAAGGCTTAAGAACGAGGGGACGCAAACAATGCTTCAATTATATTTTATTAATCTTAATATATTTTAGGGTACGGTTTTGGTAACATAAAATTTAAAGGCTTGAATAAGGCAAATTGTATAATTATAATCTAATTCCAAATGTTAGATAACTATCACTGTTGATAGTAACACTAGTATCAAAGTGGATTCTGTTACAAATTCCCTTTGTACTTCTCGTATTGTATTATTGTCGTAAAAGCTGCGGTTTCATTATCTATAATGGTTACGAATGTAACGTTTTGTTATCGCCGTCGATATCGATTCAGAATTCGACAAGTAGACCCCCAATTATGTAGCAAGTTTCGTCTTTAGTAATAAGCAAGAATATAATCAAACATCTCAGATATATGTATGACAAAATCCCTATTTTCCAGTTTTCTTGCCATTATTTGAGCCAGGATTTTTACTTTTCAACGAAAATCCTAAATTAAACCTAAATCTTTTCATATATTACTTCAATTTTATTGAAGCTGTAAACAACGCACGTGCTCTCGGTGTCCTGTTTCAAAACAAATGACACGCTTCTCAGTGCCCAGAGAAGGTCAACCAGAATAGAAAGATCTCTGTTTTAGACACAAATCCTTTTTGAAGACCACTTTACTAAGTGAAGGGAAGGGCGCGAGGGTCCTTTGAGGTTGGTTAAGGCACGTGCCTCGAGAGTTAACCTGCGCACAACTTGGTGAATCAATCAACGTACTAAGTCTACCCAGCGATCGCTTAGCGCGCTTATACGCAGGCGCAGTGCGCTAGGGATGAGGTGATACGATATTTTTCTCGCCCGGGAAATTAGAAACCCAATATAACCCCAAATAAACGGCGAATGAAAACCGCCATTAAATGCTTTTAGAGGGATAAGTGCAGCCGAAAACAGATTGAGGTAATCGGTGTACTATGGATGGATTTTATTCATTTATTATTTATTAACTCTTCGTTACATTATAATATAAAAATTGAACATAGTTAAACGATAAGGAAAGCAACTGGCGGCCTTATCGCTTTCGAGCGATCTCTTCCAGGCAACCACTCTGCAACTGGATTGTAATTGTTTTTTTTTTTCATTTTATCAAATAATTTTTATTTTTTTACAATACGTAACAACACGTAATCCTATATAACAGATATAGGATTACGTGGTCTCTTAATTTATTATTGAATAAATTATAAAAATATGAAATTATAAAACTTATACATTTAATACGAGTGTAATGTCTGAAAAATACAGTTAAAAACGATATTTTGTTAACATTACAGGTGATTTTTTTAAATATCTTAAGCAGATAACACTTCTAAAAACAACAAACACAATAACAGAACATTTAATTAATACATTATAAATTCGTATGGAATACATTTTTATCAAAGAAATACAAAGTCAGTATGACATCCACTTATCGATAAGATAGGTCAAAAGTTACTAATCTTCATGGTACATCACTGGCCGTGTCTTTGGATCCCGCCGAAACGTTTGACAGTTTCCGCGCGCAACCAGTGGGCGAAACACGTTACTCATGCCTTCCGCCGAACACTACGTTCGTAAGCACGACCCCGGTATGTATTAAACTCAATTCCATTTTCAAAGTTAAATGTTTTTTTTTTACTAAAAAGGATTTATATTTTTTGTAACACCAAGGAGTTCGTATTCTTTGTGATAATTCCATTACGGTGATCTTATGGTTGAAGCTTTGTACACTGAAACAATACACGTGTTATGGGAGAGTGTTTAGAAAACATTATTACTTACAAAATAGGATATTCGTTTATTACTTTTAATATATATTTTTATATGTTTTATTGCTAGCTATTAAATATACTGTAACGATCCCCATTGTTTATTATCTTTCACAGATAATAAATCACCTTTGCTAGTTAGCTAACGGCCAATTTTTTTGTATATGGAAAAATTTTATGATAATATTTATATGGTTTGTGTTTTCAACTTGCTAATATCATTATGTATTATAAATATTACAAAATAACGCGTTATATAAAATTAACAATATGTATTGTGAAATGTAACTATATATTAGTTAGCTTTGAATGAAAATAAATTTATTTCATTTGCTATCGATGAAAACTTAATGATTATAAAGTAATAAAAATACAGTTAAAACCGTTTACAACGACATCATTTAGAAACACATGCCAAACCAAAATCAAATGTTCAAGCTGAATACTATGTATTAGGTACATAATAAGAACGTCATAGGCTATTATGACTATCGGTTTTTACGACCAAATACGAGTAGTACGAGTCAAAGGAATTTATTTAATGTCGTTATAACAGATTTTGACTGAATTCGTTTTATATTTTTTAGATTTATTTCTTAAAATCGTTCACATTGTAACATTACGTAACGATTTTGGCATATCCCTGTGTCTTTGGTCACATCGAATATTAAAAATATATCGCATCCTTCGCGTTATACTCACTACAAATCAGTTACGAAAAGGCGTTTACTTGCCCCTGAGGAGCTAGTGGGGTTTCAAACAACCTAGATCCCTTAAAATGTATAAAAACTATTGTTTCAACTTTAATGCTTATATTAAATAAAGGTTCATATTATTAACGTCGTTAACATTAGAGTTGGTTTTTCTAATTAATAATTTATTAACACCGAGGCAAACGAACTCTTTTTTTACCTGTTTAGTACCTCTCTGAAAGCCAAAGTAAAGATCATATAGTCATTGGACTTACAGTGTTATACTATTTAATATTTCGCATAAAACTGTTTTATATATTAATATATTAATAATAATACACTGCAAATTAAAAAATAGGCTCTGATATAAATATGCTACACAGACAAACTGCTGGTTACAAATTAGCTAAATTTGTGAAACGGTAAAGATTTGTTCAGTAGTAGATTAAGCAGGAGATTCGATTTTCATAGCAGGCGGATTAAGGCATATTTTTACTCCTCCTTTTTTCAGTTTTTAAGTATTATTTAGTAATTAAGTAATATCTGCCCAAGTTTATCGATTGCCCACCAAACTAATTATCAAGCCATTGTAGACAATCATTACTGTAATATATAAATATATATCCTCTAAATATTACGATACAGGTCACATGAGTTTATCAATTTGTTTTTGTTCGTATTTCAATTTTGTTCCCCACGTTTAACTACACACTAATATATATACATTAGTGTGTAGTATATAATATACACTACGGACGAACGGATAATTTATATTAATTTATATAACTTATATTGATTTTTATAAATTCAGCACTTACAAAATAAGCATGAATAAATATCTAATTCCAGCGAAAAATCATGTAATAATAAATTGTCTTGATTAAGTGACTTTTGAAAGTATAAAATATATGAAAGGAAAATACACAAATACAGATAAAAATATTTATCCCTGCACAATGCAGAAGCGATCAACGACATTTCGCACCGATGCGCGGATTTGACGACTTGTACTTTCTATGTTGTTAGATTTGACATCTAGTGGAATATTTGTATACGTTAACAAACTAATCACAAGTATCTAATAAACATCTATGTATTTACAAAAATAGTATAAAAGTAAATTTCGTAATAAACATTCTTCTTTTAAAAAGGTAGTCAAAAATAATTATTTTATTGGAAGGTAGTTATAAAATTGTGTTCATAATATGTAGGTAATGGTTTTGTTGTAAAAGTATTACGTATGTAAATCGCTACCTTAGTTCACGCTATCAAAGTATATACAACATTGTACGATTTTACATAATGTTATATATTACATATTTATGGCTTTGAAAATTGCCTGATGCAACAAAATTCTATGCTTCAAATCGAATAATAAAAACTAAATGAAATTGTATTGAAGCATGCATAAGGTGTTCAAGAAATGATTATATACATAATTTGAGAAATAAATTATTATATTAAGAAATCAATTTATACAATGTAATAATGTTACAGAATAGTAATTCTAATATACCTAATAACTAACCTTAAAATTTAATAATTAAAATATGTTATTAAAAGGAGTCCCTTTAGGCAAGGTTACAAAAAAGTCAGTGTTTTTTGAGTTTGAGGCATCATACAATCAGAATTACAATATACAATCGTAATCTATAATTAAATCTGATATAAATTACTTTTTCTAATAACCACCAAAATGCACTAAATGATTAAAAACAATATTTCTTATTTGTAATGATTGGTCTTGTACCAAGAGAACAAAATGTATTAAACGATTAATAATTTATATGAAGATCATATTTGGCTTTCTTTTGGAAGTCGGTGCCGAATCCATAATAGTCCATGTTTTTGTAAGATGTTCCTTGTGTTTCCAATAACATTTACTATCTCATAAATAAGTTCACAATTTGGGCTTAATACCTTTTATTAAATCTAATATCTTTAAACGAGCAATTCTTGTATATATATATAATTGGAATCTCGAAATTGGCTCCAACGATTTTCATGAAATTTAGTATACGGGGGGGGGGGGGGGTTCGGGGGTGATAAATCGATCTAGCTAGGAATGATTATGATTCATTTCTTTAAATAACCAGTTCATATTTTTTTATTATTCTGTCGGTAAGATCGAAAAAATATTATTCATATTTCATCATTTTATTACTATGTAATTCGTACTTTAATATAATTTCCTAAAAACACAATTTATATTTTCGATTTTTATAAAAAAAAAATTGCTCGGTCATCCAGGTACTATTGAATATGGGGCAAACGGGTAGGCTCATCTGATGTTAAGTGGAGTGGAGTGTCCATGGGCAGTATCAAAGCCATTGATTTTTTTAATTTGTCCGTATGTCATTTGAATGTATAAAATAAGGCATGATTTTTAATTGAGATGAAATTAACTTATTTTTATTTTGTCAACCGACACCTCTTAATGAAGACGCCTCGAGCACAACTGTTATTGAATCTGGATACAATAATAGTGAAACGATTTGGGCTAGTGATAAATAAATACGCCTATAATATTCCTGTTTTTATTGTGTATTTTGCTCTCTTTATCAGCAAACAGTTTTATAAGTTTCCGTATAGTTTATTTTGTTTCTGGCGTGAACAGTAACAACCAAGTCTTTTAAAGTCCGAAAGTTGTCGGGATAAAGTGGGCAAGTTTCGGGAGAAAGTATCTGGAATGTCTATAAATTACAATTAACTCGAATAAGGTCATATATCTTTTGTAGAAAAAAAATTGAGTTGTTATTTTTGACGGTTTTAGACAAGATTATTTATTTAGCTCTCTGGCATTGAGAGTGTCCATGGGCGGCGGTTACACTTAACATCAGGTGAGCCTCCTGCCCGTTTGCCCCCTGTTTTATATAAAAAAAAGTTTAATAAAGTGTAATATTTTAATCAGAGAGTGTGAGAGAGATTGAGAAAGGAAGATCGAGAAAAACTACTCGCTATTGGTTGAAGTATACGTTTAGTGGTTACATATTGGCAATTTAGATGGTGATTATAGTATAAATAAATAATGTTTATACTATAATTAGCACGTATACAGTGTGAATATAGATATACAAATACATGGAGTGATCATAAACTGGTACATGATCAGATATTGGGGCCTTAGAAATAATTAATGTACGAAGAAGTTACACTTCTGACGTGTGCACTTTGTAGGTACGCACTTTTTTTTTATTTTGGTCATAGGTATTTTTCGTCATATTTACAATGGATTAATTATTCTGCTATTCGGTAGGGCAAAAACGCATGAAAACCTTTCTCGAGTAATGTGTTCGAATACCGACTTTGTTATATGTATTTTGTAGTACCCGATGGTAAGTGGGAACTAGGTCTTCTGCGCACGCATTGATTAATCAACTGAGGTATTGTGAATTGAAAACAGTGCCTTTACAATGTTTTATAAGGTTTCACAGTATTTCCAGTTAATCTTAACACGGCAGTATTCATTATTATGATTTCCTTCGCTATTCAATTTACTTGCTCTTTATAACCTAGTACAAAAATTAATTTTATGGAGATCCGTATCGTAATATAGTTTAATGGATTCTTTTTTAAAAGATATTCAACCAATAAAAATCCTTTAAATATTATACAAATTTGCTATCATAAAACAGCAATTAAATAAGAATGTATATTACTATATATGTACAAAAGAGTTAGCCTCTGGGGAAGGTCCCCTAACTCTGTCGGTATTCCTAGCTGAAAACCATTTCCTTTTATAAATATGACAATGGCTTAAATCACCGATGAAAATAAATTTGAGGGATTGTACGAGTCAAGACTATTTCCGCTCCGAAGACTTTTCTTACTTGTTAAAGTGCCACGACTGTCAAAACCGTTAAAAATAGAGAAGATTTTTATCCTACCCGCAATACATTTTATAAATAAAAAAACTTACGTAATTTGACTACCTTACGTTATTCAACGTGCGTTTAACAGTCTGTATGCTTATATCGGGTAACTATGGAAGAGTTTTTTACCAATAGATATTTAAAATGTTTATATGAATAATTATTTCTGAAAATGAAAAACAAAGTAGCTTTCCATGTGATAGAACTTTTGTTTAAATAACAAAGTCCGTAGCTCAATCGTCAATGTTTTTTCAACAACGAACGTATCGCTGTTAAAGGAAATAGAATAAAAAGCATATTAAAGCGAGTTTTGGTCAAAGCTCCTATGTCCAGATTGAGCATTCTGATAAACGAGCTCGGTCTAGATATCCATAGTTCCGACACACTTGAAATTCGATTTCTTGATTAATATTTGTTTTGTTTAATATTAGTATTCTGTCATGTTTGTCTATAAGTGCTCGTCAATTTAAAAACTGTATAATTATTTATTTATCCTTTATTACCTTATACAAAAACATACGCAAGGTTTAATGATTAAAAAAGCAGATATATTAAGTACAATATAAAATGTCACACATCGTCATTTAATTCTTATGTGTTAATTTTATAACATTAAAACATTCTAACGAATTGTAAAAATGTGTAGCCTACTTACGTGAATGGAGTGACTCTTGAACTTTGCCCGTTTTTAATTGCTTTTTAAGCTCAAAATGAAAACGTTTTAATTGAAAATTCGTGCGGAAATCGTAAAGCCGAAAACAAGCGTTGCCAAGGTCGTCTGGGGTTCGCTTTGTATGAAGGACGGGCCTCGGGGTTCAGGAACAATATCCTTGATTCCACAGGTATTTTGCGGAGAATTTTCAGTGAGTGATTTTCTATTCTTCCACCGAGAAATAACATTTATTCATAACTTGATAATATTTCTTTCGTTAGAGTATGGATTTTGATACTAAAAACAGGAAGAATTCTGTAGTCTACCAAAGCCCAAAAATGTTGTTTTTTAATAAAATAAAATACGTTTATTTTGGAACATAAGATCAAGGTATCACTTATTACACGTCATTAAATTTGAACCTGTAGGCATCCCTACTCGGTACTCTTTTAAGAAAGCAAATTATCAAACAATAATTATTTTAAAACAATTATAGCAATGTAATTAGAAGTTGCCCAGCACTAGTTTCAGGCCCTTTTATCAACTAGAAAATCGCTAACTTTATAGTAAGCCTTTTTTCACAGCTTTACACACAGCACACTAATAAATTTAAGAAATGTATTGTCTTCAATACATTTCTTAATTATTCATGTGGGTAACATAATGTACACTTATGAACGTCAAAAAAAGAAATAAGGCAGAGATAAAAGAGCCTCTGGGATTTCATTAAAGAAGACTATCACTTTTCCCAAAAAAGAATTACTGACTTTAGATAGTCTAGTATGGGGAAATTGCAGCCTGCGTCAGTTCCGAGTATTAACATTGTGCGTATGTTCTATTCTAGTATACTTTTCACTATTTTCGTATATATACATAATATTTTCATAAATATATTGCCAGATATTTAATTATAAGTATAAAAGTTTAAAATATAATTATTTATCAAACTTCTATAAACCTTATTTACATATTAACTATATCTAAATGTTTTTAAATTGTTGATTATATAAGATATTGCGTATAATATAATCAGTCAATAGAATATACTTAGTACTAGTCTCGATTTAATGTTTTTGAATGTAGAATAAACGACTCGGACAGAGCCATATATAACTCTATGCATTTCTAGCAGACTATTATTATTTCACCCCTGTATTTCGAAATAAATTATCAGCTATACCATGCAATTACTCCTGAATAGCTGCTACAAAAAGATTGCTTGAACGCTTCTGTGCATCTGTTTTACGCTTCAAGTATCAAAGCCTTCTCGGAGGAATTATGAAAGTGTTTCGTGGATTTAGAAAAGTTAAATTATTGAAAAATATTGACCATATACAACTTTTAAACTTGGAAATATATAGCCTTTTCTATTTTAACTATAAAATTCTGTGTTTCTTATTTTTGTTGATGGTAATCCTGTTTATTAAATACAAATGCTTATGCTAAATCTAATATATAACATGATTATGTCATGGTGTTTGTAATTAAACTCCTACGAAATGGCTTGGCCAATTTTCGCGAATTTTGTCTGCATGTCCGTTAGGTCTGCGAATTGGACATCCATTTTTTATCCCTTTAAATGTTAAGGTTGGACCCCTACATTTTTTTTGACAAAATTCTTTGATTTTATTTTGTTTTATGATACAGCCTACAAAATTATACAATTACCAAACTTATCACTTGAACCCTGAGGTTTATAGAGAGAAAAATTCACAAAAAAACCCTAAAAGTTTTCATTCCGGAAAACCGAACAGTCTCTGGGGTAGCATAGCAAAATGTTCCATGTTGGTATTTGCAAAAAGGTAGGCTAAATAAAATCACATTAAGGATAAACGAAGTTCGGTTATTTAGTAAACTATATAAAACAATTGTATAATAATAATAATAATAAAGCTTTTATTGTTGTTAACAAGTTTCACAGAGTACTTTCGTGTGCTAATTTGCATTAATTTACTCATGACTACTATCTAAAAAACACATATTGACTATTAACTAGAGTTTAACTAATATATTAAAAATTTTAATATCTATTGATTATCGGCAAACGGTAGTTCAGATACAACTTTTCTTCCGCCAAAGGCCTCCTCTAAAGCTCTCTAGTCTTTCTTGATTTTTGCAGTGCGAGTCCATGTTAGACCCGCTATTTTCTTAACGTCATCCTCCCGTCACTTAGCCTTCCTCTATGTCTCTTTGTAATTGTATAATAGTCTACGTTAAACAATTGTTATTACTTTTATACATTAAAATAATGTTATGGTGAATAGTTTAATACTTGTTAGGTCAAAATAAGTATACGAAAGTTACAATCTCGTTTTGAGCGCTGTGAATTTCCAGTCGCTGCCACTATCAAATAGGCAAATGGTTTGACAGCTCTTGGAACTACATTTGAGGTTGATTGACATTCTTAGAATTCGGGCGGAAAATTTCCACGATAAGATTAACTTTTTTTCAGAGAAATTGCTTACAGTTTCCTTCATTTTTGTGGATTGTCAATCTAACGTAAAGCGCGCGAAACGTCGGATTATTTTTTAAATTATGTTAATTAATTATAAGTTTATTAATACATAGCTTCAATCCGGTAAAACATGTTGTCTTTAAATGTGTAAATGCAATGTTAATAAAAGACAATACTATGTGCAAGATTAATTTCTCTTATATACAACTGCCCCGTTTAAAGTTATTAAATCAAATTATGTATGCGGCAAATGCAGAAACTCGATAAGCTAATGATTTGCTTACATTTTACTCAGGATGTTGACATTTAGTAGTTTACTTTGCGATAGAGTTGGTGAGAATGTGTTAGAGCCCGTGTATTTAATTTGTTTTAGCTTATTTAATTTAAGCAGGGTTAGCTAAGCATAAATAAGCTAAAGTAATTGAAGTTCTTTTTAGTAGCCATGAAACTTTTGTTTTTAAAGTGAGTATAATTTTAATTACGTAAAATACATTAGTAAATACATCATTTTATTGGCTTATTAAATATAACATTACATACAGATTCAATTTCAAAAAATATTTTATTAAGTCAAAGTCAAAAACATTTATTACTAGTCTACTTATCAAACAAGAAATATACATTAAATGCTTCTAATTTTATATTTACTGCCAGTTATCAAGCCAAGGGCGTAGAACGGAAGAGAGAGAGAAATAATGGTCAGACAGGACTAACACGTGAACAAAGTATATAAGAAAGTCGTTGGAAAATGTTTCATTAAATATCTAAGCATATTAAATCGATGGCAAAAGAAAAGTCATAAAACTCATATACTAATAACATTTCTGTCGTTTTTCGATAAACGTGTTAATTAATACATGTGCAAGTTTTGTTTTTACAACAAACTATGAGACAAAGGAAGTCGACTGCGACTCTGTTTAAAAAACAGTATCTTGGGGGATTGTTTTAATAACAAAAGCGTGTTTAAAGACACAAAAGCAAATGTATGAATTTGGTTGCGGTAATTCGGTGTTAGGCACATGGTTGTGGTAAAAATTAATTTATGATCTTTCATCAATTCCTACAGAACGTGTGATGTTCTTTTATCTTAAATACAATGACAAAAAGAGACGAATGAGTATTGAAGACATTTAATGTATAAAGGGTTAATTACCCAAAAATCCAATGGTTTCTTGATAGTTATTTTCTTTTCTATGCAAGCAGATGCCTTTGTTCCTGCCAGAAATGGACCTAAGATTACCGGTTTCACGACGATGTTTACCATTAAAGTGGATTTGAAAGTCACTTTGAAATTTTGGTCTTGGAATGTTGAGTTTAATTGGCTATTTCCGCACGTAAGGCCTAGCCTATTGCTGCAAAGAACTTATTAACATGAAATTTAACTATTAGGAATTAATGAGAACCTCTTTACTAATAAAGTATTTTAATTTCTCTTTTCTACACTGGATTCATGTAAGTTGATTAAACCCAATAGGAAACAAATAACAAAAATTTGAAGCACGTAAAAGCTGCTACGAGCGTTGCATTTAAAACTGTGAATTTTTTTAGAATTTAAATAAAAACAGTAGTAATAAAAAAGTCATCCAATTTATAGTGGGTATAAAAAGCGTCGAAAACAAAAGCGAATTGTTGAGTGCTTCCCGACTGTTTTTACGTGCCGTCAGCCATCCTTGATCGTGATTCAATATTTACATAGTATCATGTTCCGAAATCGTGGATCTTGTATATTATATGACACGTTTAAGCATCTGAAAGAAAAGATTTGGTATCAAAACCAAAATAAGACTGATACGGGCTCTAATGCTGTATGGAGTTGAAATCGCATGATCTTGGCATGAGAAAGGCAAAACTCTTTGAGATGTGGTGCTGGCGGCGAATGCTCAGAAATCTCAGAATACCGTGGTCTGCAAAGCACACCAATACATCGATCGTAACCCAACTTCGCCTGCCTACCATATCATACCTATACCGAATCGTATCTTGTTTCAGCCAATGCGCAAAGTTGATGAGAACTTGGAGAAACTGATGTTGATTGGTCTCATCGTCTTCAAAACTATACACTGTCATAAGAGAGGCGCTCGACAGAAACCGGTGGAACCTCTAGAGTCTAGATGCTTCGTTGGGGACCACGACGATCAGACAGGAGCCGTTGATTACACACAGAGAGAGTATAGAAGTAAAATAAATTCGAAACTTCAATTTAGTGTTAAAGGTTATAGTGTATACAAGCCCTAAATGGGCTGTATTGTATTTGTTTGTGTCCGCGTCTGATATTTTTATTCAGCTTTGAATTACGCTAGTTTTTAGTGTTTCTTTGTCGGCACGAGTCCTCGTAATATAATCAATCTGGTTGGTTTTGTTCGTGATATTTTATTTTACATTCACAAGTACAATAAAATACATGACTATAATGCAATTCAGTGTTTGCTACGTACTTAATTATGACTTATCGTAAATATATAGTGATTAGTCTCTCCATCTGTCCATGCCGCCACTAGTGGCCGTAAAATCTTATATGTTCTGCTCTCTTAGTTATACTAAGTTAAGGAAATTGTGTATAAAAAAGTAGTTATTATTCTCATTTTAAATAACATTATTAATGACATTGCAATTTAATTTTATACAAACAATTATAATACGTGACCTAGCATAATCTGTTTGACCTTTTACAATAGTTTATGGCAACAATTAGTAATATTTTTTAAATTAATCACATTGTAATCATTTTAACTAATTAACAATTACACAAAAACGGCTATAAGATTTTACTTATATATAAATATATCATATATTTCGTGCATCGAGTATAGTAAGCGGCGTCCATGCGTCGGGTTGTCTCTCTTCCTAAAATATGGCAAAGGGGCTGATGGCTGACCATGCTTCATACTCGTGAACGGGTGCTACTTGTTGTGACTGGTCATACTTGAATTGATTATTTCGACTTGTTTGATTGTTTTTGAGTGTTGTTCTCACGAGAATGTAAGTGCGTATTTCACAATGCCTCCTGCTGATAGAGGACAAGTCTTTGTTTTTAATTTATATTATTATTCTTTATTACTCAAGATGTCATATGGAACATGGTGTAATGGTTGCAGCTCCTTACAAAAGTGGCGGAGAGTTTATTGCCAGTTCTTCTCTTCCGTTCTACGCCCGTGATTTGAGAACTGGCTGTAAATATAAAATTAGAAGCATTTAATATAAATTTCTTTTTTTGACGTTCATAAGTGTACATATTTTTTTATACTGTAGATTAAATAAATCTTAACGTACAAAACATTCATTTTTTTTTATAGAACAGGGGGCAGTTTAAGTTGCATGTATTAAAATCTTTGCATATCAGTTTTGGTTATATCATTCACGAAGCCATTGACTCGACACTGGCATCCACGCTAACTGTAAAATTTAACGATATTTGTAACCCCTTTTTCTATTTAAAATATGTTTTGCGGAAATTACTAGTGAGCAGAAACAGCGGCTTAGATACGAAGGCGCATCGTCTTCCTTCCTGTCTTGTTTACTTACTTAACATAACCAACGCCAACGCCATGTAGTAAAATCCACGGCTCAATTATTAATATATAAAGAGAACCGTGTCAGTTTTATGATACCCAATTCATTTATTCCTTATATTCGGAGTCAATATATCAAAAATTAATAACAAGGTAACAAGCAAAGTTTTACGAAGTATTTCGTTGTTACACCGTGTTTGCGGTTCGTCTACTGAATTTAACTTTCGACCACATTTCCGTTTAATTTCTATTGTAAGCTTCCTTTGGAAAATCTATTGATTTTCTTAAGGTCCGATTAACATACGCCTACGAACTATAATTTGATCGTTAGGCCGTTATTTATTCATATTTTTCTACAACGTGTTGGATAAACGATCCGTTCATGAGAATATTGATTAAAAACATGTATATGTACCTAGAGCTTATATAAGGGATCTTTAATCTAAGTGAAACTTGCGCTTCTCATTAGTAAAATATATATGTAACTTAACTAATATTAGGTCACCTAATTCACGACCATATATTTTTTGCAATTGATGAGATATCGGAGTACACAACTAGCCGGTACGTATTTAATGACGTATATATATATATATATATATATATACCATACGCGAGCCAGACCTGGAAGTAAATTTTTTATAAATAAAACGAGTTAATGTACTATACCCATCAGTGGCGAAGGGTGAAATTTTGGCAAAGGGAAGCCGGTCCAAAAAAATGTTGAACAGCACTCTATATGAATTAAAGCCATAATAACAAACAAAATCCACAGTATTTAACCAAATCTGCGATTAAATTACCTTACAGAATCAGTCACAGTTTAAATAACACAAATATTAAAATATAACAAACGAAATTATCACGCACCAGTGGTATAGGAACACATGTCACATACTAAAAATAATCTATTTTCAACCAAACGAAATGGAACGCGAAAATATGCCAAAATAAAAAGAATATGACTTGCGAAGGATTTCATTATAACGCTAATTCTTTTTAATTTTGTCGTGTTTTCTTTCTCCCGTGCCGTGGTTCAATAACAATAATTTCTTTGTCTCTTTCTAATAGAGGAGAGGAGAGAACTGCAAGCCGGTCGCGATCAGCCTTATCTTTCTTTAAATTTTACGTACAGTTAGCGAGCATTAGAAAGAGATGGTTTGACACGCTCTGTCTCTTTTCGCCTCATAGTAAAACGTTGGCCGAGATAAGCTGTAATTCGTCGAGTTACCTTTAATGTAATTTAGGTACGAAAAATTGACGCGCTGATTAATTTACGACTATAAAATGAAATGTGATACTTAGGGTATTGCTAAGAATTACTATTGCTATTGTAAATCGCGCAGGCATTTAATTAATAATACTTTGTTAATGAAATAGAATGTAAATACTTTTGTATGAATATGGAACTGATTTTTGAAAGGTAACCCGGTGGGAATCGGCTTGTATGGACTCTTCGCCACTGATACCCATATATCGCGTGGCTGGATGCGGACAAGGCTAAGCTGTTCGTGTGTCCTGCCTCGGGCCTACAGAGAAAGAGAAAAGAGAAAACCTACATTTGATTCACTTATTATCTGTATTAATAAAATCTTTTAAGGTTCATTTGTTATTGTGTTAGTATTTAATTAACGACTCTTTACAGTTGAGTGTTGATAATATCCAAACCTAATCCATAATTTGATTTTCTTATGGCATTAAATAAAAACATAACACATAAACATTTAAGGCAGCCCCCCATATATCCAATTAAAAGCTAAAACAAGTCTTTCTCTATTCTTCTATAAATCAATTAATCGGCTAATCAATTCCATAGCTATAACGGTTTAATCGAGGACTCAAAGAGCGTCTGTTAAACGCTAGCGTTCTTAGTATATCAGTCTTACGCTGTTTGCATATGTAATTAATCATAGTTCGCAAACGAAGGATGTATAAGACAGATCTTTGGAGGTAACAGATCGTATGCTTAGTCCAAAGAAGTATGATCCGATAGGAATCACTTGCACTGGCC
This sequence comes from Pieris rapae, assembly GCF_905147795.1. Taxonomy (NCBI): domain Eukaryota; kingdom Metazoa; phylum Arthropoda; class Insecta; order Lepidoptera; family Pieridae; genus Pieris; species Pieris rapae. The sequence continues at coordinate 2,481,357 of NC_059534.1, read as the reverse complement.
CAATACGGTGACCCAGTTGCGTCCATCCACAGATTATATATGAAAACAAAGTGCCGTAAGTCACCTTACTCCATTCTTTGATCGCGTCACAGTATTCCCATTTGATTTAGAAATAGATCGCCGGGATTAGGATATTATTTCACTGTCCGTAATTTTAAGAAGACTTTTAGTGATAATAATGTAGAGTAGTGTTGGACTAGAGGCTTCAGCATGCGACTCTCATACCTGAGGTCGTAGGTTCGATCCGGGCTGTGCACCAATGGACTTGCGCATTTAACATTTGCTCGAACGGTAAAGGAAAACATTGTGAGGAAACGGACATGTGTTAGACCCAAAAAAGTCGACGACGTGTGTCAGGCACTGGAGGCTGATCACCTACTTGCCTATATGATTAAAAATGATCATGAAAGAGATTCAGAAATCTTAGGCCAGGACCTAAAGAGGTTGTAGCGCCACTGATTTATTTTAGTGATAATGTATCGGCGCGATTCTACCGACTGCGCCAGTTATGTTCGGTAGCCATTGTTGTAGGGATGTTCAAATATCTGTGGAATTAAATTTTTTATTTGATGCTGGGTGTCCACTGACTTTAATCGTTTAAAATATAAGCATATAACAAACATAACATTAGGTATAGTTGGGTTAAAACAGTAACAAAAGACTAACTTGGCTTATATAAGGGTTCTTAAATCAAAGTGACACTTGTGCTTCTCATTAGTTAAAATATATATGTAACTTAACTATTATTAGGTCACCTAATTCACGACTATATTTTTTATTCCCCACGAAAAAAAGAAAACTATACAGAGCAATGAAAAGACGTGTGACCTACATAAAAAAGATTCCAGTTATTCGGCCCTAGTCTGGGTGTTGATATTGGAAAGGTCTTAAAGGCTACAACATTAGAGGCGGACAAAACTTTTGTTTAGACTGACCAATTTACACACAGAAGCCGCAAAATAGAATTCTCTAATTAGGAATAAATCTTTAGTTTTAACATTGTTAATTTATTTACTAGCAGCATGTCAAGATTAAACACAGAATAAATAATTAAATCGCTATCAATATACAAACGTCATTTTTGACATTATTTAGAAAAATTTTATATAATTCATTCCTTCAAAGTCATATCATTTATTTCAATTAGACCACCTAAAATAACACTTTTGTTTTTTTTCACACAATTACACGTTAAATAAAATAAAAAGATGATTCTAGGTGTTCCTTCCAAAAGCTAGTTTCGTGTGAAGAAGAATGGGCAAGAAACCCCACAATTTACAATATTTGAAAAAGAAATCTATCAGAATATATATCTGTAATCTATATCTAATAATCTAATTTAATTAAGAGTAAAACTTAGTTTTTCAATGGGATATGTTTGAGGTGAAATATATCGATCCATTACTTATGACATAATATGCTGGCCATTTATTTGTTTTAAATATATATTGATGAATAACACAATGTTATTTAATAACTATGTAGATTCTTCTGATACTATAGCACTGAATGAAAGTTAAATAAAATGAATTATTCATCTTTATGGTATACTTTGTTAGTATTAAAATTTAAACCACCTGAATCCTAGCGTAATATTATTTGTTTTAGTTTTTTCTCGTTTTCAATTGTTTTTCTTCAGGAGGGCTGAATATTTTCCGAACTTGCTCTTTCAAATGGAACGGACAGAAAAACATTGTTCTTTCATTAAAAATGTTAAGTTAAATTGTTTTTCGTAGTTTTAATCAAAGCCTTCTAACGTGGTAGGTTTTTTAATATTTCGGTAGGGTCTATTTTGATTAAAGTTGTTTGATAGATGTCACTATAAGAACCACATAATTAGTTATTCACAACGACAATGACATGGACAAGCAATAGAAAAATAACCCAAAACATTAATATTATTATATATATATATTTAAATAATAATATTTACATATATTATATATATATATATATATATATATATATATATATATATATATATATACTAGCTGACCCGGCAGACTTCGTACTGCCTCATCGATAAATAAAAGACCTAATCTTTTGTATAAAATGATTTTAAAACAAACAAAATAATTATTAATGAAAAAGCATTTATTGAATAAAGCATGAAGTTTTATTATTATTTTCGATACATCATGTTGCTTACTTAGAAATCAGAGTTTTCCTGAAATACTGGCTATTTATAAGGTTTAAATTTGATATTAATAATAATATAGACACAGACACACACTGTGAAAATACAGTCTGTTAATTAATTTAAAGCTTTCTCATAAACTATATTATTTGTTTTGTTTTGTGGTGCGTAAATAAACAAAAGAAGACGGTTTTCCGACGCGCGAACACGCGACGTATAATTGTCCATGCGCGAAACAGGGAAACTCCAAGTTGATTCCACAAACTTCTAAAGACTGTCCTTGCGATTTATTTATGGTCATCGCAAAGGCCAGACGTACTGGTAATTGTAAGCGTTTAAAATCGAATGGTAAGTCCGTTGGAATCATCGGTATCCGCGGGATCAAGACATCCTCTCCTTTGTATTTTCCTTTTATGATTGTCGCCTCAATGACGTTATTCATCAGTCTTTTCACAGCCAGTCTTGTTCCATTGCATAGTCAAGGTTGATTAATGTTACGCAGCATGATGACAACTGATCCTACTTTTAACTGCAAATTGTGAGGTGGTAATCCAGGCAATTCCAGTGAATTTAAAAACTCAGTGGGATAGTTGATTACGTCATCCTGGTTCATTACGGTGTCGACTGATTTGAAGGAAACCATAATTTAATTTGTCTTTATTATTATTGATTTATCTTTCGATTTCTATATAGTCTTATTAAAAAAATAATCGGACAGAGTAACAACTTAAGTTAGCTAAAATAAAAAAATAATCGGACAGAGTAACAACTTAAGTTAGCTAAAATAAAAAAATAATCGGACAGAGTAACAATTGAAGTTAGCTAAAATTGTGTTTAGTACTATGTATTTTAAGACTATGCAATTTTGTCGCGTTCGCGATTCACTTTCACTTTTGTTGAGTTTCAGAACGCGATATTAGGTCCTCCAACGCGCACGCGAATTTAAACTTTATGCAGCGGTAATAAATTACAAATTGACTCTCCATTTTATTTAGAAAACGTTTGTATGGGAAATAGAAAAATGCTGTTTTGAGGATTTTCCCGGCAATTGTTCGAATTTTTCTCACCTTTTAAACCTTCCCTAGACCTCCACGAATAATTCAAGACCAAGATAAGATAAATCCGTTCAGCCGTTCTCGAGTTTTAGCGAGACTAACGAACAGCAATTGATTTTTATATATATAGATTTAGGGATCAGCAAGCTTGTGGCTTAACATATAAATTAATTATATCAAGATTAAATATGTAAAAAGACAACTATAATATTACTTCATTTATAAAGCTCCAAGCTACGAGTGCATAGATTTTAAGTATTTGTATTAGTGAAATTAATAAGTCCATCATTAAACCCAAAGACATTATAGTATTAATAATAGGCGCAAACGATAAACGTCCTTATACCTTCATCTCACAATTGTGTAATGTCTTTTACCAAGTACCAACTGCGATTTAATAATACCAAATAATTAATGACGTGGAATAAATGATACCTTGATAATCTTATGTTCCAAAATAAACGTATTTTTTAACTCTTTTAAATTTCATTTATGGTACTTCTGAGTCTCGGATATTTATTTAATTAGATATTTCTAAGAATCAAACACCTAATATATGAAAAAAACTATTAATTCCCGTACTATAATATATAAATCTGTCATTGCGTTTATTTGACAAAGACATTTTCGCTGCTTAAAATATCGTTAGTCTCGTTATCTTTCATATTCTGTGCTTCGTAAATATATTACCCTCCATATTTTCATTTTCTCTTAATTACCGCTTAATGAATATACGACGTCGTCGCCCGCAACTCCCACAAAAAATATTTTCGTGATTTTACTCTCATATTAATGTTATTAGAGTCGTTTCATTTTTCAGTTTGTGTAATTAAGCCTTTGATTGAAAATATCTATAGAGGTTGTGAGTAATTGTTCATTTTAATATATCATGTAGAAAGCGAAAATTTTCGATCGACGCATTTAAAACAGCTTAAATGAAAAAGCTTTTGTTTTTTCAAGTAATACCAAAACCGTTTTCGCAATACCCTTTGTCATTACATCGACAGGAAGTAAAACTTAAATATAGTGAAAGAATAAGCTCGCCAGCGATACAGACAGCTATAAATAAACAAATATGCAGTTAAAAAGATTGTGTAAAAATTTAAGAGTGCGATGGCACACAACATTTACACAACGAATCATGAAATTTTTTTAAATGTAATTGGAGGTAAACAGGCAGGAGGCTCACCTGATGTTAAGTCATTCCGTGCCCATGGACACTCACATTGCCAGAAGGCTCGCAAGTGCATTGCCGGCCTTTCAAGAGTTGGTACGCTCTCTTCTTGAAGCACCCTAATTTGAATTGGTTCGGAGATACTTCAGTTGCCAGTCTGACTCGACTTTTGATGAGAACAGAGCGTACTAATGATAAAATGATAATAATAATTAAAAGGCCGCCATACTCGCGAGTTTATGGGCGGCGTCACTTAACAGCAGATTACCTTATTGGTTTCACCAAGTAAAGATTTTAAGAAAAAATTAAGCGAACTGAACATAACTCTTACCTACTCTTACAATAACACAGTAATTGGTAATGGGGCGTTGAACATTAATTAGATTAATATTCAACGTGAGTGTCCCGTATTCAAGATTAAATCGTCAATAGCTTGTTAAGCAGCTTTGTAAATTCAGTTACAGTATCCGACAGTGACTTCATTAAGCGTTTGAACCATGTCTATCTATATGTCAATCATTATGATTATGTCATAACAAATGCATATATTGAACGTGTGAAACAAGATCCTGGAATGTCCAATATAGTCCAATAGTACTTACTGAGAAAGAAGTGTAATTAATGGGTAGATACGGTACAGACAAATCTTTGTTTTTAATTTATTTTATTATTCTTTATTACTCAAGATGTCATATGGAACATGGTGTAATGGTTGCAGCTCCTTACAAACGTTGTGTAAAAGAAAAAACTTGGCGATTAAAAAGAATGGCGGACAGGTTATTGCCAGTTCTTCTCTTCCATTCTACGCCCTTGATTTGAGGACTGGCAGTAAAGGTAAAATTAGAAGCATTTAATGTTTAGTTACCTAAATGATTTTTTTTAAATTTGAATTTGAGCTCCACGTATCGTTTTAGTTTTAAAGAGAATATTTATGAAAAATACGGAAAACACAATTGCAATGTTCAATTTTACACGTTGGGAATTATTTCCTACAAAATCAAACTTTTCAAGGATATCTTGTACGAATTAAATTATACATATATAAATTTATATTTTCAAAGAAAAATAATCGCTAAATGGTAAAAATTCACAATTTTTTTGTTGCATTTTGTGTGAATTGCATTTTTACCTAAAGGAAATGTTAAAAATACCCAAACAAAAAGGTCAACCATTTGAAAAAAGTAAAAGATGACTATTGCGCCGTTATAAGCATATCAAAATAGAAAATAAATCTCTTTAGCTAGTGAAGGTGTCTGATTAAACGGATCCAATGTCGATTTATTCTCAAAGAGAGAAGTCGCTTGCATTAATTAGAACCTAATTTGAAGCGAAAAAAGCTTATCATTGTATAACTTTCACAGAGGATTCCTACTGTATTGCTCAGTTCGATTTGTCAAAAATATATATCGCAGAAACCAGTAATTAAAACCCTGTATAAATTATTTTGTAAGAGGTCTTATACTAAAAAATACTTGAACAATATATATTTAATAAATAGTTGAACGGTGATTAAATATTATTATCTGTAGGCGTGCGGCTTACTCACAGTAAACATGTTTAATTCACTGGAAACTTTAGCAAAATAACGTTTATCCCAGTTTATCTACTAGCCAGGAGGCGATTTCGGATTTTGAAACTAAACCGCACATGCAAAATACGCCTGTACTTGCAAATGAATTTGATAACAGAAAACTTGTACTATTATGAACAACACATAAATTCTTTCACTAAAATCAAAATTTCGTCTCAGTTATAAAGTACATCTACCTAATTGAAATCCCGCGAAATCGAGTTTTTAATCCGCCCAAAAGTATTTATTTACACCTGATAATTTATGAAGACCAAATAAGTATATTGTTAGGATTTTTAAATATATAAAAAATTAATAAGAAGAACCAATAAAATATATGGACAATGCATCACCTATTGAAATCTCTCAGCAAAACACTTATTATTCCCACATCGCACACGTTTTACGGATCCTATCTTGAAATGAAAGTGTTTTGGGTACACTCCGATAAACGATTGGATTCCAAAAACGTGTTTCGATACTGAATTTAAAGGAACCAAGATTTCAGAAATTTGTTGTGTGGAATTTTCACATGGCAGAGGCGTATTTCGTAACAAAAATAATTAATAAATTGCCTTCCAGTTTAAATGAAATAAAAGCTTAGAAAAATGTTAAAAGTTAAAAAGTAAATTAATAGAAAAAAATGTATATTTACTATTTACACAACATCAAGAAAAATATTATAAGAATATATCTGAACGAAAGTCTCATAAATGATTACTATTCAATAGTCATATAATACGTATTGTACCATCGATGCGATCTACCCGCACTTTTGTAAAAAATATTTTACATAAATGTTTTTATTAATTTTTTATTTTACATATGGAGCTTATTTTTTCTTTGAGAAATAAAATATCTTTGAACCGAATATAGCATAGAGATGAGGTAAAACGAGGTGAGGTGAAGATTTTAATATTTATTTAAACTATTTGTAGAATTGAAAGCTGAAGATTAAATTATTCCCGCTCCTAATTTACGAGTTGTAATTTATACACATTTGAAAGATATGGATAAATAAAGCCAGTAGCCCAGAGCTTCCGAGTTAATTCTAAGTCATAAGCTAAAGTGTACCGTACAAGTGTAAGAAACTCTTGTAAACAAGCCAATTATTATTGAATATGTTTAACTTCTTTAAAGTTCATACTAAGAAACATTCACATTATTACTACTTGTGTCTTGTTCAAGAGTAAGTCGCTACAACTCCATTTTATATACTGATTTTTTAAAGAATATTTAGGTACACTCCATTGTTTATAAAAATCATTCTCTTTTGTCTTCTTTAAAAAAACAAAGGCACTTTTCTCAAAGCTTTGTACAGATCAACCAATTTATTAGAAAAGCTCTACGCTATTTCAATCCCATACCTTATAATTTACAACGTAAGGCTCATATTTTGTTGAAAGACTCCTTTTTTAGGTTAAGATTAGAAATGTCTAGAAACATCGACACTTCACAGTTGCAGAAATGTTATTAGGAACACCAAAAATACCACCCTACTACCAACTGACCCCATTATTCAATAAAAATCTGTCTCTTTGCACAGATAAAATTAAGTACTTATCTATCTCTTTTCATCACGGTGCAAACACTAAACATCAGAAAGAGAAGAGAGCCTAAAAACCGTTTCAGTACTTGAATCGTAAAACAGTGCACCTACAACAAATTTACATGTTGAACATTCATTGAATGACACTAAACCACGATCCTACCATAATGGCACCTCAAAAGAGCCTCTAGCACACTTGTAACAGTTAAATCGGGGCTTAATTCTGTCGACCGAGAAACCGCAGATTTTAAGGTATACGAAGTGCTACGTATGAACTTTGAATTCTTTAGAGAATATTCTATTTGTGTCTGGTATCTTTTCGATCATGTACAATATTATTATTAGTCCTGTCATAGTTATATTCTTCTCTCAAGTGCAGCCTGTTCAAATATCATAATTTTTAATTAACAACAAAATAAAAGACATTTAAATGTTTCACAACAATAATCTGAATAATTGAATAATGCCCATATTTAACCAACGGCGTTTCTAAATATCCACAACCAATCCCTCTCCAGGCTTGTATCTTTGGCGTTGCGTAGAGATTTGGGGTCACTCTGCATCATCTACCGCATTTACCATGGAGAGTGTTCTGAGGACTTTCATCATCGGACGTCGAGACAATACGAAATTCCACCCGAATCAACTCAACGTACGCCGTTCCACAACTGAGCATTTTTCAAGGCAGATCCGCCCATCACCACTGTGTGGAACCAGCTGCCCACTGAAGTTTTTCCAAACGCATTCGACTTAATTACTACTTACTTTTATATCAAGAAAAGAGTAGGTACATCAATTCTCAAAGGACCGACAACGCACTATCTATTAGCGTATTAAAATAAAATAAACGTATTTTATTTTTTTTATCGAGCCCTCTGCCAATGTGAGTGTCCATCCGGTATCACTTAACATCAGGTGAACCTCCTGCCCATTTGCTCCCTGTTCTATAAAAAAAAATAGAAAACTTGGAAAAAACTAAATTATGTTAGTTTATTACCAGATAATTTACAGATTACTTTCACAGACGTTCAAGTAACAGATTTCTAGAAGTTATATAAAAAAATAAAATAAATTAGTGGCGCTAAAACCTCTTTAGGTCTTGGCCTCAGATTTTTGAATTTGTTTCACTTTAATAGGCAAGTAGATGATCATCCTTCAGTGTCTGACACACGTCATCGACTTTTTAGGTCTAAGACATGTCGGTTTCCTCACGATTTTTTCCGACACCGTTCGAGTAAATGCTAAATGCGCACATAGAAAGATAGTCCATTGGTGCACAGCCGGGGATCGAACCTACGACCTCAGGTATGAGAGTCGCACGCTGTAGCCACTAGGCCAACACTGCTCTTGAAGAACGTGCTAGAAGTTATATAACAGGATGTTATAGAAGATCTTTAATATATAACTTTATTGTTGCTCAGGTGTGTTACAGCGTTCTTGATCTTAATATGCGATAGTGCCGGTCCCTAAAAGAAATTTATGTATATCGCCCACGACCCATTTTCCTAACTTTAAAAACAGCTTCTCTCAGACCGTGACGTCACGTCTCAGAAAGTGACGTCACTTTGCCTCAAATAATTTCATAACAAAAAAGATTCTTTCTAATTTTAATTTATATGTAGTACGAGTAGCACTAGTTTAAACCATGAGTTATTTTTATTATTTAAATTATTACCGTCTGAAATTCGCAATATCGGCGCGTTTTCTAAATTCAAAAAGAAGATATTAGTGTGAACATAGTAGACTAAAATTGGGACGGATAATGGCAACGTGTATCTCGCTTCATACATATTAAGTTTCTCATGTAAATAAAATACATTTTTTGTAATTAGAAATAAAGTTCTTAGGTTAATTATGGAAAACAAATCGGCACTTTCGTTAATCTTTTTAACGATTCCTAAGTAATTACGCAATTAATCGTAAGCTTGTCATTAATTAAACGTAGCAAGTGCTGCTTGTATTTATATAAGAATAAAGTAGCTCTAGGTAGAACAATATAAGAAATAAAAGTTTACTGAGGATCTAGTTTAGGCCAGAGGGCAGTAACTTTAGAATTACAGCGCCTTTATTTTCACCCGAGCTTAGAACCAGGACAATTTATTGGGAGAATGTCTGAAATTCCCGCTTCTCGCAAGCTAAATTATCTGATGAGTGGCCTTTTATTTCGTTAAATTTTAGTGTCGTTCTATAATAATAATAATCTTTATTTATTTTCTCACAGAACTTCATACATGGTAAGTTACAACTATTTATTAATGTATGTGAATAATTGTAATTCTTCTTTTGAGGTATAGTTATTGTTTATGTGAGGCTGAAGCCTGCTAAAGGTTGAGCACCTGTGGTCGGTCATCAGGCCTCCACCACTTCGGATCGACAAAAGATAATAAATAATAGAGAATAGAGAATTATGGTTTTAGTAGGTTGTAACGTTAAAAAAATAAGAAAGTATATACATTTTTCTACAATAGTATATAGATAAGGAATGTATATATTATACGGAAACCACATGGGGCATGTGTATGTGTGTGTGTGTGTGTGTCTGTGTACGTACTGAATTAAATGGTATGTTCTATGGTAGTCAATTCACGATCTTATTATCTCAGTTGACTTTTATGTATATATGTTATCTAAAGTATTACTTTGTTGAAAATAAGATTATCACACTCTTTAAATGCCGGCAGCGCACGCAAGCTCTTTGGCATTTAGTGTCCATGGGCGACACTATTATTTAACATCGGATGTGTCTTCTCAAAAGACCTCTTTAGACCAACAAACACACGACTATTCGTTTTGAAATTGAAGCTAAAAGTAGCCATACCTCGAACAGAATAATATTGCACTTAAACGAAGAATAAGAAAAAACACATATAACATTACACAGTTCATAAATCTGATAGATAACCCCGCCGTATCAGTGAGATTATCTAGAGAATTGTACTTCGCGTTTCAGTTAACAAAAGACACACACAAATATTGGACAAGTTCACGATGTTGCCAGCTCCAGCCTTGTGAATTCTGCTTTTTAATGTCCCTTCACCTAAAATGTCGTTTTCTTACTCGAACTTTATTTAAAAAGTTTTGTTTTAAATAACTGGAAACAAGAACTATTACAAGGCAAAGTTACTTGAAACTTTTTTTTTTTTAATTTACATTTGCAACGATCAAGTCAAAGTTAAACGATATTTAAATGGCTCAGAGAAGACTATCCACCATACAAGGATCTTATTTCATTAGTTCGGATACTGTACGATATATAAACATTTCAGTATATGCATGGTTAAATTAAAGGCTTATTGTTTTCAAATCAGTCCTTACATTAAATATATTTTCGCTTAACCCACCCTTCGCTAGCAGATTTTTTTATTTTAGGATTGTTAATTTATTGCATTATATACTTAAAGTCAACTGCCATAAGGTGCTAAATAAAATACTGGGAAATAGTCTGTGGGTTGATGCTGAACATTATTAATGGATACAAAAACCGTGTAATGGATTCCTCATTTATTAAAAATACCTCTCATTTTATGTAATCAATTTACATACGTTGCACATTTTTTATTATATGTTTATGTATAAAAGTATAATGTTAACGTATTTAAATAGCCTAGAACACTGTAATGTTTCAACGTAGAAGATCAAAGAGGTGTCAAAAGCGTAGCGTGTCCCTGTAGACCGTCTACTAAATCATCGTAGCTACATGTTTGCTCTGTAGCAGTTTAACGCCCGAACCCAATAATGTATCCACAATCTCAGATTGAAGACAATCAGACCGTGACAGTGGATCGATCTCCTATCTGCATCCCAGTAACCAAACCCAACGAAGACAATCCATTTTTGGCAAGGAATAGAATGCAATCTCTTCACTCTTTACACTCATATTTCATAATTATTATAAACTAAATAAAGTAAATAAAACCGTACAAATAATATTAAAATATACATCTATGTTTAAAACATATCAAATAGCTTTTTAATTGTTTTAAAAACTGGTGAAAGTTAAAATCTTAAGATAGAATATTGGCACAGTTGAACTGTCATTTTCATACAAAGGTCTATCCACATACACCGATCTGACCTACCATGGATAGTTTGTATAGACAGACGGCTATTACAATGCGTCGATTGGTTATTGGCACACTTGTCAATGTTTGGATTAAGATGTCTATCTCAGCTGTTCAAAAATGGATTAAAATATGTTATTGGGTTTGGGCGTCAGACGCACAACAAACAAAGATTTACAAGAAATCCGTAAATGAATTTTGCTTCTCAAGTGAACAAATTTTCGATCAATTAAAAGTTGTAAAATTAAATTTGTGATAATCATTATCCATCTACGACATCATAATCTATTTCTAGTGTTAACCTAAAGGTTATTATAATTAAACATTATTATTTGGACTGCTATAATATCTACCTAAACATAAATAGTAACAATTTATTGTACCGCAGACCACATTCTACGGAGTCTTACCAGACGAGACCGTTTCTCAAGAATGAATGGAGGCACAGAATAAATTAACAAGTACATTGAAACGCCACTTTGTGGATAAACAATGCGGTTCACGTCATAACAATAAGCTTCTCTGTCTATATCTGATTACATCTGTCAATGTTCAACGTAGATGCATCGCTTTGTTTTCATTGAATCATCTCGGATATGAAACCGATATTACCTAAAATTGATGAGTGTCAAAATTATTATTAGTTAGTTATTTAGTAGATTAAGGCCGGGGTTTCGTAGTTATCATTTTGTTTATAATTAAAATATAATTTGTAACTGCACTAATATTTTTATTGTATTGTATTTGGTTGGATGGAGCTTTTCGGAAATAATGAATCATCAGTGTAATTAAAGATAATACAGTTTACAACGCGACACAAAAGCTTTGCAAAGAGCTACTTATACATCTTATCTTGAGCGTTTTTCTTTCAACGCGGCTTTTGATAAAGCTACTAAGTAAGTACTTTCTGTGTCTCGGGGGAACACAATATATTAGTAGTATATACTTTGTTTCATGACTATTTATGGGTGCGGACATTTTTATTGCTCAGTTCTGGCGTATACACTGGTTAGTGATTTTATGAGAAAAAATGCGACTGATTTTATGAACCTTTGATGTCGTCATACTCACTAAACAAACACTGTAATTTTGAAATTGCTTTTTATTTACATATTATCTGTTTGAATAATTCCTGTAAATTCAAACATAAAACAGCAGAGGAAAATTATGACATTCATGAACATAATGTGGAATGTTTTAATTACAATAAATACTAGTAATTTCGTTCCTATTCATTGTAAAATGACCAGACGGGATAAATTTATTTTATTTTTTTTACTTACTGTTTTCAAAAGTCGGTGTAGGTGTGTAATTCAATATCTTATTTATTACACGGAATTATAGTTGAAGAAATTACAAGGATTCTGGTCCAATTACACGAAATGAATGCGACCGAAAGCTTGTTTCTAATAACATAACATTTTAGGGAATAATGTTTAGTTATATTAATCACATACCGAATTAATTAATTCAATATTATTAAACATAGTATATATAATATATTAGCAGTAAGATATAAAACCACTTCATGGATAGTTACAAACATCTTTATTCACTTTAAACTACCTAACTTTATTCACTTTTTTCTGTTAAGTATACCTATTGTATATGCTTTAATAGTTTTTGTATAACAATTAAGTGAGCTCTGACAGAGACGGATAAACCATGTCAGGTTTTGGTTCGCTGTAAAATGTACCTAAACATATGTTTATAAAATCTTTAAAAAAAAGTTTGTACAATTGTGTTTAGGTACACTGAAATTGAATCGACGTCAACTAATTAGTCGTTGAGCCAATTATACGTGTATAAACAACATATTCGAAGTCGACAGAGGAGGACTGTTATCTTGTTTCTTATCTCCGTAGATTTAAAACATATTTTTAATCACACTTGCTCAACTAAAGAACTTTATAAATGCTATCAGACACAGCATATCTCACTTTATGAACAAATTCAATTAAAATATTGAATTTTGTATGTTATAAAAAAATTATTTGGCTCGACACACACAATGTTAAATAAACGTCTGTCTTTCTATCGTAGTTCGAAACGATCAAATTTTGGTTCAGCTGAGAGGTTAACGAATTTTCATACGTATCAAATGAACGAAATCTGATTACCACTAAGATCACAAGAAAACATAAAGGTCGTGGTACGAATAAGTCTAGGTAGGTTGTAAATATTAATAATAATTTATAGTATGGTGGGGGCCATATAACTGATACATTTGACAGTTGTAAATTTACAAATCATAAGATAATTATAATTGCTCTTAATTATGAAATTCAACTACATTTTCGGTAAAACATTCCACCGATATCAAACGTTAAATTAGTATTGTGCTTTCCACAAAATCGATTATGAATTTTGAAATGTACATACCTGATGACTTAATAGGCCTTTGTTCTAGTCGTGGTTAACCGCTGTTAGTAATGTGTATTTTCAATGTAAACCTCCTCAAGATAAAGTTTAATAATGCAATTTTTTCTATTATTAGTCTTATTATCAAATGTAGGCGTATGTAATATCGTGTTTGCTATTGCAGCAACCATTTTTTTTTTCAGGGAATCGTTGCTGTAATCTTGAGACTTAGTGCAAAATATGATACCCGTATTCCAATATGCAACACGCTTCTCGACTCTGAGAGCAATACACATAGAGAATCTTCACGTTTTAGAATAGGGTGTCAACTCTTTGAAAGATTAGAAGCATTAGATTCATGAAATCTCGCCTATTAGTTGTCGTTGCCAGATCAAACAGGCCATTTGGCAAGTGGCCAAATTTAACAACGTAATTTGCAAATCTGTTACATATGACGACGGGAATTTATATTTTAAATTGTTGGTTGTTGTAGCCACATTCGCTGGCATTGTTTCCATTGATTTAGGTTCGGAGTTTGTTGGTTTTGCCCACCGACCAGCCAGAAAATACATAATTGTATTATATCTGAAACGTATTTGTACAGTAGGTAAATAATAAAATTAATCGTTCTATTTAAAAAAATTGTTTTAATACTAAATTTTTATTCAAAATCATTTATTCATTTAGGTAACACAATGTACACTTATGAACGTCAATATAGAAATACATATTCACATAATTTGAAATACTATGTATGAGGCTGTGTGTATTGTGTGTGCGTTTCAATCTGCAAAGATATATATGTATGTTGAACGTAACTAGGTAAATCATAAATATATATGAAAATTTAATTGAACATGCCTTTTCCTTTTTCATATATATTTGTATTTTACTAAAGTGTAATTGACTTCAATAGATTAGATAAGAGATTGAAAAATATAAAGATCATATAACTCATTTTCCTATAGAACCTACTTTATCAAGTAAATCTTCAGATTCAAGACGATTTTTCTCCATTACATTATCTTAACTTGTGGTTGTCACCGTACTAAGGGTTAATTAAAGCAGAGCGTTCCTAAATGACTCCCCCGGGGCACACTTTAATGATTACGTCTTATTTCTGAGAGGAAACTTAGGGGCAAAGCTTTTTATCCCTTTGAAAAGTTTGAAATATAAGAAAATTTAGGTGACACTTTTCCAAGGAAAATCTTTAAGGTATTTAAAGTTCGTATAATATTTTAAAAGCAAAATTGAATAGGCAAATAATAGTTAGAGAACTTATTTATTGTAAGGACCATATTGTAATTCGTAAAGTATGATTAATTTCTTTTTCTTTTTTTGCGACTGAGACACAAACTAGCTGGTTATGGTCTCTGGCAGAATGACCGGCGCAGTAGAACTCCGCAGCACAATGCTGAGACACGGCCAATTACAACCACAGCACACACGCATTACACCACTTACACACTTAAACGAACCATGTTCTTTAAAGAAAATATTTTTTTTACTTTTTATTGTATTATTATACTTATGTGTTTTTTTTAGTAAAAAATGTTACGTCTAAATCGGGAGAAAACTGCCTATCTTATACCATTAGCGTGTACCCATGAAAGCAGACTAAAAGACAATTACGGATACAGATAGTAGAGCTTAATTTCTCAGAAGACAGTTTTTAATTTATATTATAATCAAATATGTCGCAAAGTCAAAACGTATTGAGTCGATAGCTTTCATATAGTATTCTCACGGGAGTTTATTCATGCATAAATTTAAATCCTTTATGGCTTGAGCTTCAATAACTATAAGGACCGACATAATACGGTGGTATTTTCTTAAAACTGTTTACTTCAAAGAGTACCGAGTGTTTTTTACGCCGTTTTATACCCCCTTTATCTTTGCCGATGAGTAGGGATGCCAACAGGTTCAAATTTAATGACGTAGTAGTTATACCTGTCTATCTTTTGGTTTATAATAAACAGTTTTTTTAAATTTTTTTTTAGGCTTCGTTTCAATGTAGTTGTTAGGTAGCGATAAGCAGTTGTTAAATTGTAGATAATAATTAGCGTTTTCACATAGGAAATGATTTCCCGATGAATGGCCTCTTACTGGCACTGTGCACAACAAACACTCGCTTGTAAGCCGGAAATTTTAAACGGTGTGTGTTAGACAC
Organism: Pieris rapae; assembly: GCF_905147795.1. Taxonomy (NCBI): domain Eukaryota; kingdom Metazoa; phylum Arthropoda; class Insecta; order Lepidoptera; family Pieridae; genus Pieris; species Pieris rapae. Next base: position 2,465,280 of record NC_059534.1, on the reverse strand, counting down.
GTCCGACAGACACGGAATTGATCAACAAATGTTGATTGGGTAGTATCTTCATGCGAGCTACAGCACGAGATCAGGAGAAAGACCATCAGAATTTTTACCCAAAAACCAAACCCACTAACCACAAGACAAATGAGGCTAAATGTTTAAAATGGTATTACTTGTTTGTGTTGACTTTTATCAAACGAAATGCAGATTAATTAAAATGCAAATTATTATAAAAAAATTGACCCAAAAACTAAATAGTACGGAAATTAAAATATTTGTTTGCATTAAGTGCAACGAATTCATAATTTATTTAATGCCGTGAAAACCAATACTGAACGCTTGAAAAAAAACGAATTAATAACTTTACAAAATTTTATTCGTCTCATTAAGAGTTTATTTTTAGAGTTTAGGGTAGGTTTTGCCCTTAACTTAATAACATTATTTAAATGTTGTCTGAGCCGCGGGCAATATATGGCTGATTAATTTTTAGGTTGAGTTGTACGACGGCCATTTGGGCATTCTATACATCTATTGTATATGTTCTTGATTATATGTTTCTTAATTCTGACATTATGTTTTTTCATTTCAAATGTATTCTGTATCTTCTTAATACCATATTCTTCTTTGCAGGTCAACCACAACGAAGGATAACGAGAGTCCCCAAATTCATATCCAGAAGTAAGTTTATCAAATATTCATTCTTTACTTAGGGTCTGTTTCACAATGACCGGATAAGTTCCAAATAAGCTATTTATTACTTATTGGTAGGATAAACACTATTGTTGCGTTTTACGACACGACGTTTTGCGATAGCGCTATTCGTCATGAAAAGTGTAGTTTCTTATTCGCAACTTTTATCTTCCGAATAATTTATGTGTTGCATGGCTATTTGGTACTTTATCCATACATTGTGAAACAGACCTTAAGTCTAAAATTTAATTTAACCACTTCATTAATCTTTATCTTAACTCATCTTGACACCACGGGACTAGTGAGAAGACTGAAAAGTACAAACAGATTTGTACTAGTGAATTACTGATAGTGCACCTTAGT